>NW_018479645.1:5513-18262 GCF_002113885.1 Mizuhopecten yessoensis | reverse complement strand
ACACAAGGCTTATGTAATATACAACAACAAGTACAAAAGGCTAATATCATATACAACAACAGGTAAACAAGGCTTATGTCATTTACAACAACAGGGACACAACGATTATGTAATATGCAATAACAGGTACACAAGGCTAATGAAATATACAATAACAGGTACACAAGGCTGATGTAATATACAACAACATGTACACAAGGCTAATATCATATACAACAACAGGTAAAAAAGGCTTATGTAATATACAACAACAGGTACACAAGGCTCATGTCATATACAACAATAGGTACACAATGATAATGTCATATACAACAACAGGTTATCAAGGCTCATGTCATATACAACAACATGTACACAAGTCTAATGCCATAAACAACAACAGGGACACAAGGCTTATGTCATATACAACAACAGATACACAGGGCTAATGTCATATACAACAACAGGCACACAAGGCTAATGGCATAGACAACAACAGGCACACAATGCTAATGTCATATACAACAACATGTACACAAGTCTAATGCCATAAACAACAACAGGGACACAAGGCTCACGTCATATACAACAACAGGTTATCAAGGCTCATGTCATATACAAGAACAGGCACACAAGGCTAATGGCATATACAACAACAGGCACACGAGGCTAATGGCATATACAACAACAGGAACACAAGGCTAATGTCATACAACAACAGGTAAACAAGGCTTATATCATATACAACAGCAGGGACACAAGGCTCATGTAATATACAACAACAGTTACACAAGGTTAATGGCATATAAAACAACAGGGACACGAGGCGAATGTCATATACAACAACAGGAACACAAGGCTAATGTAATATACAACAACAGTTACACAAGGTTAATGTCATATAAAACAACAGGGACACGAGGCGAATGTCATATACAACAACAGATGTACAAGGCAAATGCCTTCTATAACAACAGGTACACAAGGCTCATGTCATATACAAGAACAGGCACACAAGGCTAATTGCATATACAACAACGGGCACACAATGCTAATGTCATATGCAACAACAGGGACACAAGGCTCATGTCATATACAAGAACAGGCACACAAGGCTAATTTCATATACAACAACAGGTACACAAGGTTAATGTCCTACAATAACTGGTACACAAGGCTAATGTCCTACAATAACTGGTACACAAGGCCAATGTCATATACAACAACATGTACACAAGTCTAATGCCATAAACAACAACAGGGACACAAGGCTCACGTCATATACAACAACAGGTACACAAGGCTAATGTCCTACAATAACTGGTACACAAGGCTAATGTCATATACAACAACAGGGACACGAGGCTAATGTCATATACAACAACAGATACACAGGGCTAATGTCATATACAACAACAGGCACACAAGGCTAATTGCATATACAACAACAGGCACACAAAACTAATGGCATATACAACAACAGGGACACAAGGTTTATGTAATATACAACAACAGGTACACAGGGCTAATGTCATATACAACAACAGGTACACAAGGCTAATGGCATATACAACAACAGGCACACAATGCTAATGTCAAATACAACAACAGGGATACAAGGCTTATGTAATATACAACAAGAGGTACACAAAGCTAATGTCATATACAGCAACAGATACACAAGGCTTATGTCATATACAACAACAGGGACACAAGGCTTATAAAATATACAACAACAGGTACACAAAGCTAATGTCATATACATCAACAGGGACACAAGGCTAATGTCATATACAACAACATATACACAAGGCTTATGTAATATACAACAACAGGTACACAAAGCTAATGTCATATACAACAACAGGGACACAATGCTAATGTCATATACAACAACAGGCACACAATATTGTTAATATTGTTTATTCATACAAAAATATACCCGCATACACAGTATAGTAGTACAGGTTCAGAGACATATCAGAAAAGTGACATTTTCGAGTTATAGTAGGCCAATAATTCCTAAGAATTAGCCAAAGAGACTTTAAGAGTTTTGTTGATTTATTTCAGAGACAATTGTGTTTTAAGTGAGTGTTCAATAAGCAGAAACTTTGTTAAAGACTTTAATTCTAGTCAATTACTTGTTAAAGTGGTTTATATCTTAAAAAGGGGAGAGATGTAGTGTTCTACTATGATCGATACTTACTGTAGTGACACCTTACATACTTAACGTCTATAAGAGTTGTCGCCCTTGGCACACGAGATATTAGCCAATGGGTGTTAAGCAAGAGAGCAGCCATTAATAAATGTGGAGTTCCTAATTGAATTCGTCTGTGTTAAATCCTGTGGTTTAATCCGAAGATACCAACATAACATTGAACAAGATAATTTATAAAGAACTCGCGGTCTTTCACAAAAATTAAAGATATAGACCTTTGTTATTAAAGGTATCAGACAATTCAGTTTCATCACCGGGTCAATATAAGAATATGGAACAGCTTCACTCAAAGAGTTATACACTCAACTACAATTAAAGAATTTGAGGTCAATTTAGATGACACTTGGAAAATATACATATGAAATATGATCACTTGGAAAATTTATAAGTTTTCCATGTACGTAAAAATTGAATATAAATCTATTATATGTATATGTATTGTATCTCTGCCTGCGTCCATCTTTTTCCATATTAAATCCTAATAATAATGGGGAGAAAGTATAATATCAAGTTGACTCACGAGGTTCCCTAGTCATGGTTTCTTGTTCGGAGCTTCTCTAGAAAATGTGTAAAAGTCTACACACCTAAGTTCCGAGTATCCGACGCAAAGCTCGAGGACAAAATTTCCATAACATCTGATTGTTTTATATCGGTATAATGAAATATTTATTGCCTTTTAGCAGGGACAGTATATAGAGTCCACCCATTATACGTCCCTGCTTTTAGTAGGGAAACACAAGTCTTTGTTTCCCCGCCTCAATTCACCATGTGAAATATGGTTAATATCAAGAAAACAAACAATCCAACAAAGGCGATGTTTTGTGTCAGTATCATCACATGACCTTATCCCGTGGATTTTTCAAATGGGCACTTGTGAGGTATTGAATTCATGTGCAGTCAGCGCAATGTTCAACTCTTATGAAGCATTCGACACAAAGACAATCTATGGAATTCGTGGCGTCCAGTTAATTTCATATACACACTAAATTAACATCTACATGTCCGTAACAATTGTAACAATTAACAATAATATAAACTAACTGTTAAGCGTATAATCGAAAAGGCTGCTGATCATGAACGTTCCACGTTGATAAAGACATGCATTCTGCAGGCGACATTATTTCCGGAAACCAGACCGCGTTCGGGAGTTAGATAGCGTATTTTCGTTTCCGGTTTATAAAATATTGCTATTTTACTATGAGCCACTTGTAGGCCTATATAACACCGTTTTACCGATTTTTCAGTTGGACATACCATGCAAATTTTTCTCTGTGCGAATTATACAAGTGTGTTTGGAAATATGTCACCACAGCAAGACTCATATTGGCCAGAGGAGGAAACTTAACTCGAGATGTAGGTCACGGCCGGTTTTGTTTTTGTTTACAAAATCACACGAGTAACAGAAATCATTATGGTGCTGTTTGCTCTTGGCCAAATCGCCATCTGAAGTAGGTTAGTGCGGGAAATATCTGTTACTATCTTTTACAGAGACTTCACATACTGACAATGAGACATAAGGTATCAGTTTGTTATGAATCTGGTCTTTGGTCTGTTAGTTACAGAATTGCCCAGTAGTGTCGGTTGGCCAGTTTCTGAGCCCTTTAAGGATGACATTTGCCAAATAAACGATGAAAAGCAATGTGTAATCTTTAATTTCAACTGGAAAGTCAGTTCAATTACAATCACTAATTTCTTCACTCTATCATGAAATATTTTCAATCCTCTCGTAGTTGCACTTGAACGTGGCCTTTATGTGACCAAATTCTGTTCCCGTCGATAAAGCTGGGGTGAGGGTATCCAAAATGGAACACTTTTATTACAAATGATGCAGTATCCAAACAGACTGAAGTGTATCTGGAGAAAATGATTACTTATTCAGCGTTTGTATCTTCTACATTTTTGAATCATAACAAAATGTTTTGCATAGAATATACACTTACAATTTTTAATACTAAAAATAAAGAAGGGAATTAATACTAAAAATAAAGAAGGGAATTAACAGAAAGCATTTAAGGGCATAATACTTTTATGCGCTGCCCGCTGAATCACCAAACCACATGAGGGTTGCACAATTTTGGTAAGAAGACAATGATGAAATGTTTCATATTGATATCTTCAAAATGGTACCTTTTCCAGGTGCATATGTATTATTTTTTTAATCCAGTAAAATGTAAAAGAAGAAAAGTTATTTTCCTAATATTTTTGGTAGGATTGATTTACTTGTTTTTGCTTCATTTTCTTCAGCATCCTGTTAGACTTTGACTTAATGTTTACTTTCACTTCCCAAAAAACAGATGACGTCAAAAACTTTCAGCATGCACACTGCGATGTGCAAAATATCAGGGCACAGAAACTGGTCCTTATGATGATACTGCTATTAAGCTTGTTTAATTGTGTAGAGGGTTACTGGGTCCACTGGTAGACTTTGACTAAATGTTCACTTTCACTTCCAAAATGGGTCCATATTATAACAGGGAACCAGGTATCTTGGTTAGAATCTTCATCTATAGTTCCAAGCTTCTGTTACATTTGTAGCCCAACTGGATATACCCACAGAAGGTGGTATAAAGTCTGGTGTGTCGCCAGGATCAAACACTTGGCTAAAGGAGGGAGGAACGTAGCAAAAGTGGACTGGGTTAATCACTCAGGCGACCAGCTAGCTTGGTTGATTAGAGCATCCATCAAAAGTTTGGTCTTGCCATTAATTTTACTTTCCTGTTACACTTTTTATGTAGTAATTAGAGATCAACATTAACTCATTATATCAGTACTAATCACAAAGAGTGTACATATAAAAAATACAACCAAAGGGAGATAATTCACTATATTCTACCCAGTTAGTCCAGGTATTTTTGTACTAATATAATATGTACTTATATATAGCTTACAGATACAAATATAAAAAAAAATGCCTCAGAGACAATATGTACTTATATATAGCTTACAGATATAAATATAAAAAAAACTGCCTCAGAGACAGTATTATTCAACCCCTATGGGACAAGAAAATGATGAACAATCAGATTTGACCATTTTGTATGGTAATATTTCAGCATATAGTTGCATTGCTATCATTGCATTGAAGAAATATTGAACTATCGATATGGCTTAAAAGACTTTTCAAGTTGAAGATAATTTTAAGCTTTTGTTGCCTATAGAAATAGGAAAATTCTATATCAAGTGTAAGTTACTTAACTGTATGGCAATATTGGTTTACAGGAATGTTTGAAATATGGTACATGTATCTTTATATAATTTGCATACAAGACCAATGTTGCTTTTGCATAATTATCAACCTTCAGAGACAAGTCTGGATATAAAGTATTTTTGATCCAAAATTGAACTACATGAAGGTTAGATAAAAAGTGTGATCTGCTTCATATGTAATATTTTTTAGGTCACATGAGTTGGGTGACCCATTGTAACCGCCTTTAGTCCGTCAACATGCATCATGCAAAAAAAACCACCCCATCACATTTTTACTTCTCCTCAGAAACTGTCAGTCAGATTTTGATGAAACTTGATGATAATCATCAGCCTGAGGTGGAGATCAGAATGTGTATTTCAGATGGGGCTGACACCCCAGGAGGCTGAGTGGCTGCAGGGCCATGAAGGGTCAAAGAGTGCAAAACTTTTAAAAGACTTCTGTGAAACTTACTTGTGGATTTTCACCAACTTTTCATAAAATTATGCTTAGATGATGAGGATCAGAATTTATACTAAAGAAGGGGCTGACCCCCCAATAGGGCTCATAGAGGGGGATTTAGTATAAAACCTGAAAGCTTCAAACCACTTCTTTGAATAAACTTACAGGTGGACTTTATACTCTATATTCAGGGGTGGATCCAGAATTTTATAAGGGGGTGTCACCATTCCAGATTTCCAGCTGATTTTGCGACAAATGTGGTCTGAACCATGTCATTTTGCACAAAACTAAGGTAGAGAAGGGACATGTCTTGGCCCTTTACATTTTCAAGGGTCTCTATCAAAATCTTTCTTGAATTTTTTTCTTTTCTTGTTTTTTAGTAAAATGTCGGAGTGGAATGAACAATTAATGTATTCATTAAATTTTGTTAATGTTTTAAAAAAAGTTTCCTTGTTCGTTTTAATAAATATACTACTGTTACTACCTACTAGTTAACGTTTATCGTGCAAGAAAAAATTATCGGAATAGAATTTATATAAAATGAAAATGTCTTTATCGCCGACATAAAGTGGTACTGCCAGTGGGCAGAAAGGGATCACCTTTAAGTTAAGTAGTTCATATATTTGTAAAGGTAAATGCAATATATGTATTTAATTTTGGCGTTAAAATTATAAAGTTGCATGAATGATGAACGCTACCAATCATTAGATCAAATGCTTATTTACATGCATGTTTTTAATGTGCTAACGTCTTTTTACTGACATAACTTTTTCACAATGATTCCTGATTTTAAAGCATTAAAGTGTAATGTCAATTGTCCTTCTTGCAAACGCAACACCTGTGCCCTGTTGCTACTACAGACCACAAACCATACAGGTAAAAAGTCTATTTCATAGTTTGTTGACCCATTAAATTGATGCTGGTTGTGATATCAATTAGCTATATATATAGTGTCAACACCGAGTTTAAACCTGTTGAAGTGGGGTGGAAGGGTGTGTGGCTTGGACAGGCAGTGTAATACACAACTAGAATCACCAGTCAGGAAATAAGAAATAATTGAATATTAAATTCACACAATAGATGCATTATATACATATAATTTAATCTTGCTTGTAACAAGCATTTTCATTGGCTTAAAAATTTATGTTATCAGCCCATAACGTAAAAAATGACGCCGTCGTTTGTAACGTCGCTTTTGCTTGGCTGATACTGCAACACAATAATTTCTAAGAGAAAAGAGTCCATCAATGGAAATGGATTTCCACAGGGATTGTGTATAGTAGATTAAATTATAAGGATTAACTTGAATATATTTTCAGCCCACCATCATCTGATGGTGGGCTATTAAAATCACTCTGCGTCCGTGGGTCGTCGTCTGTCCTTAAACAATTCTTGTTATCAGTATTTCTCAAGAAGTACCAGAGGGATTTTTCTCAAATTTTATATGTAGGTTCCTCTTAGTCCTTAGCTGTGCAGGGCATTTCTTTGAGACTGATCGGATGAACAACATGGCCGACAGGCAGCCTCCTTGGATTTTGATAGTGAAAGTTTGTTATCGCTATTTCTCAAGAAGTACCAAAGGGATCTTTCACAAATTTTATATGTAGGTTCCCCTTGGCCCTGAGCTGTGCAGGGCAATTTTTGAGACTGATCGGATGAACAACATGGCCGACAGGCAGACATCTTGGATTTTGATATTGAAAGTTTGTTATCGCTATTTCTCAAGAAGTACCAGAGGAATCTTTCTCAAATTTTATATGTAGGTTCCCCTTGGCCCTGAGCTGTGCAGGGCAATTTTTGAGACTGATCGGATGAACAACATGGCCGACAGGCAGACATCTTGGATTTTGATATTGAAAGTTTGTTATCGCTATTTCTCAAGAAGTACCAGAGGAATCTTTCTCAAATTTTATATGTAGGTTCCCCTTGGCCCTGAGCTGTGCAGGGCAATTTTTGAGACTGATCGGATGAACAACATGGCCGACAGGCAGCCATCTTGGATTTTGATATTGAAAGTTTGTTATCGGTATTTCTCAATAAGTATTAGAGGGATCTCTCTCAAATTTTATATGTAGGTACCCCTTGGTCCTTAGCTGTGCAGGGCATTTTTTTGAGACTGATTGGATAAACAACATGGCCGACAGGCAGCCATCTTTGATTTTGATATTGAAAGTTTGTTATCGCTATTTCTCAAGAAGTATTGGAGGGATCTTTCTTAAATTTTATATGTAGGTTCCCCTTGGTCCTTAGCTGTGCAGGGCTATTTTGAGACTGATCGGATAAACAACATGGCCGACAGGCAGCCATCTTGGATTTTGATATTGAAAGTTTGTTATCGCTATTTCTCAAGAAGCACTAGGGGGATCTTTCTCAAATTCTATATGTAGGTTCCTCTTAGTCCTTAGCTGTGCAGGGCATTTTTTTGAGACTGATTGGATAAACAACATGGCCGACAGGCAGCCATCTTGGATTTTGATATTGAAAGTTTGATATCGCTATTTCTCAAGAAGCACTAGAGGGATCTTTCTTTAATTTTATATGTAGGCTCCCCATGGTCTATAGCTGTGCAGGGCAACTTTTGAGACTGATCGGATAAACAAAATGGCCGACAGGCAGCCATCTTGGATTTTGATATTGAAAGTTTGTTATCGCTATTTCTCAAGAAGCACTAGAGGGATCTTTCTTTAATTTTATATGTAGGTTCCCCATGGTCTATAGCTGTGCAGGGCAACTTTTGAGACTGATCGGATAAACAACATGGCCGACAGGCAGCCATCTTGGATTTTGATAGTGAAATTTTGTTTTCGCTATTTCTCGGGAAGTACTGGGGGATCTTTCTCAAATTTTAAATGTAGGTTCCCCTTGATCCCTCGTTGTGCATGTTATATTTTGAGACTGATCATAAAAACAAAATGGATTAAAAGAAGAACTAAACAGATCTGTCTCATATTGCAATGATAGATTCTAGCTATTTCTTTCACATTAAGTACTGTACTAGTAAATATGTGAAATGACAAACTCACTTTGAAGGTTGGCTTTCATACACATCAGTATTAAGTTTAGATCAAAAGTTACCTCAAGGTGCATTTACAGTTAACATGACTCGATCAAACAGATAAGAGGAAAGAAGAGAAAAGATCAAACTGACAAAGAACTAATGAAGATGGTATAAAGGTGGGCGCCAAGATCCCTCTCGGATCTCTTGTTCATGTTATGGAGCTATAACACAAAAAACTGGAGTGTACTCTCAACATAAACCGCTTCGCTTCACCCCTGGGCTGACACTCCAGGGGTGGGGGTATATAAAAGGGCTGACACTCCAGTGGTGGGGGTATAAAAAAGGGCTGACACTCCAGTGGTGGGGGTATATAAAAGGGCTGACACTCCAGTGGTGGGGGTATATAAAAGGGCTGACACTCCAGTGGTGGGTGTATATAAAAGGGCTGACACTCCAGTGGTGGGTGTATATAAAAGGGCTGACACTCCAGTGGTGGGGGTACATAAAAGGGCTGACACTCCAGTGGTGGGGGTACATAAAAGGGCTGACACTCCAGTGGTGGGGGTATATAAAAGGGCTGACACTCCAGTGGTGGGGGTATATAAAAGGGCTGACACTCCAGTGGTGGGGGTATATAAAAGGGCTGACACTCCAGTGGTGGGGGTATATAAAAGGGCTGACACTCCAGTGGTGGGGGTATATAAAAGGGCTGACACTCCAGTGGTGGGGGTATATAAAAGGGCTGACACTCCAGTGGTGGGGGTATATAAAAGGGCTGACACTCCAGTGGTGGGGGTATATAAAAGGGCTGACACTCCAGTGGTGGGGGTATATAAAAGGGCTGACACTCCAGTGGTGGGGGTATATAAAAGGGCTGACACTCCAGTGGTGGGGGTATATAAAAGGGCTGACACTCCAGTGGTGGGGGTATATAAAAGGGCTGACACTCCAGTGGTGGGGGTATATAAAAGGGCTGACACTCCAGTGGTGGGGGTATATAAAAGGGCTGACACTCCAGTGGTGGGGGTATATAAAAGGGCTGACACTCCAGTGGTGGGGGTATATAAAAGGGCTGACACTCCAGTGGTGGGGGTATATAAAAGGGCTGACACTCCAGTGGTGGGGGTATATAAAAGGGCTGACACTCCAGTGGTGGGGGTATATAAAAGGGCTGACACTCCAGTGGTGGGGGTATATAAAAGGGCTGACACTCCAGTGGTGGGGGTATATAAAAGGGCTGACACTCCAGTGGTGGGGGTATATAAAAGGGCTGACACTCCAGTGGTGGGGGTATATAAAAGGGCTGACACTCCAGTGGTGGGGGTATATAAAAGGGCTGACACTCCAGTGGTGGGGGTATATAAAAGGGCTGACACTCCAGTGGTGGGGGTATATAAAAGGGCTGACACTCCAGTGGTGGGGGTATATAAAAGGGCTGACACTCCAGTGGTGGGGGTATATAAAAGGGCTGACACTCCAGTGGTGGGGGTATATAAAAGGGCTGACACTCCAGTGGTGGGGGTATATAAAAGGGCTGACACTCCAGTGGTGGGGGTATATAAAAGGGCTGACACTCCAGTGGTGGGGGTATATAAAAGGGCTGACACTCCAGTGGTGGGGGTATATAAAAGGGCTGACACTCCAGTGGTGGGGGTATATAAAAGGGCTGACACTCCAGTGGTGGGGGTATATAAAAGGGCTGACACTCCAGTGGTGGGGGTATATAAAAGGGCTGACACTCCAGTGGTGGGGGTATATAAAAGGGCTGACACTCCAGTGGTGGGGGTATATAAAAGGGCTGACACTCCAGTGGTGGGGGTATATAAAAGGGCTGACACTCCAGTGGTGGGGGTATATAAAAGGGCTGACACTCCAGTGGTGGGGGTATATAAAAGGGCTGACACTCCAGTGGTGGGGGTATATAAAAGGGCTGACACTCCAGTGGTGGGGGTATATAAAAGGGCTGACACTCCAGTGGTGGGGGTATATAAAAGGGCTGACACTCCAGTGGTGGGGGTATATAAAAGGGCTGACACTCCAGTGGTGGGGGTATATAAAAGGGCTGACACTCCAGTGGTGGGGGTATATAAAAGGGCTGACACTCCAGTGGTGGGGGTATATAAAAGGGCTGACACTCCAGTGGTGGGGGTATATAAAAGGGCTGACACTCCAGTGGTGGGGGTATATAAAAGGGCTGACACTCCAGTGGTGGGGGTATATAAAAGGGCTGACACTCCAGTGGTGGGGGTATATAAAAGGGCTGACACTCCAGTGGTGGGGGTATATAAAAGGGCTGACACTCCAGTGGTGGGGGTATATAAAAGGGCTGACACTCCAGTGGTGGGGGTATATAAAAGGGCTGACACTCCAGTGGTGGGGGTATATAAAAGGGCTGACACTCCAGTGGTGGGGGTATATAAAAGGGCTGACACTCCAGTGGTGGGGGTATATAAAAGGGCTGACACTCCAGTGGTGGGGGTATATAAAAGGGCTGACACTCCAGTGGTGGGGGTATATAAAAGGGCTGACACTCCAGTGGTGGGGGTATATAAAAGGGCTGACACTCCAGTGGTGGGGGTATATAAAAGGGCTGACACTCCAGTGGTGGGGGTATATAAAAGGGCTGACACTCCAGTGGTGGGGGTATATAAAAGGGCTGACACTCCAGTGGTGGGGGTATATAAAAGGGCTGACACTCCAGTGGTGGGGGTATATAAAAGGGCTGACACTCCAGTGGTGGGGGTATATAAAAGGGCTGACACTCCAGTGGTGGGGGTATATAAAAGGGCTGACACTCCAGTGGTGGGGGTATATAAAAGGGCTGACACTCCAGTGGTGGGGGTATATAAAAGGGCTGACACTCCAGTGGTGGGGGTATATAAAAGGGCTGACACTCCAGTGGTGGGGGTATATAAAAGGGCTGACACTCCAGTGGTGGGGGTATATAAAAGGGCTGACACTCCAGTGGTGGGGGTATATAAAAGGGCTGACACTCCAGTGGTGGGGGTATATAAAAGGGCTGACACTCCAGTGGTGGGGGTATATAAAAGGGCTGACACTCCAGTGGTGGGGGTATATAAAAGGGCTGACACTCCAGTGGTGGGGGTATATAAAAGGGCTGACACTCCAGTGGTGGGGGTATATAAAAGGGCTGACACTCCAGTGGTGGGGGTATATAAAAGGGCTGACACTCCAGTGGTGGGGGTATATAAAAGGGCTGACACTCCAGTGGTGGGGGTATATAAAAGGGCTGACACTCCAGTGGTGGGGGTATATAAAAGGGCTGACACTCCAGTGGTGGGGGTATATAAAAGGGCTGACACTCCAGTGGTGGGGGTATATAAAAGGGCTGACACTCCAGTGGTGGGGGTATATAAAAGGGCTGACACTCCAGTGGTGGGGGTATATAAAAGGGCTGACACTCCAGTGGTGGGGGTATATAAAAGGGCTGACACTCCAGTGGTGGGGGTATATAAAAGGGCTGACACTCCAGTGGTGGGGGTATATAAAAGGGCTGACACTCCAGTGGTGGGGGTATATAAAAGGGCTGACACTCCAGTGATGGGGGTATATATAAAAGGGCTGATACTCTAGTGGTGGGGGATATATAAAAGGGCTGACACTTCAGTGGTGGGGGTATATAAAAGGGCTGACACTCCAGTGGTGGGGGTACATGTATATAAAAGGGCTGACACTCCAGTGATGGGGGTATATAAAAGGGCTGACACTCCAGTGGTGGTGGTATATGAAAGGGCTGACACTCCAGTGATGGGGGGTATATAAAAAGGCCGACACTCCAGTGGTTGGGTATATAAAAGGGCTGACACTCCAGTGATGGGGGTATATACAAGGGCTGACACTCCAGTGATGGGGGTATATAAAAGGGCTGACACTCCAGTGGTGGGGGT
>NW_018479645.1:0-4723 GCF_002113885.1 Mizuhopecten yessoensis | reverse complement strand
GGGGGGGGGGGGGGGGGGGGGGGGTGGTATATAAAAGGGCTGACACTCCAGTGTTGGGGGTATATACAAGGGCTGACACTCCAGTGGGGGGGTACTGGTATATAAAAAGACACTTTAAGCAAAACCTGAACGATCACCTTTTCAGTTCTCTTCCATAAATATTTGTCATATTTTCATGAAGTTTGGTGGTTATCATGAGTTTGAGATGGGGATCAGAATTATTGAAAGAGATGCGACTGAACAACCCCCTCCCACCGGGACCAAAGGGATGGACCAAAACTTTCAAAAGACTTTCCAATGAGCACTTCTTGTACAGGTTAATGTTTTAGTCCAACTAATAAGTTGTTATTTTCAATGTTTTCCTAAAGATCAGACCTTGATTGAAACTCTATACAATGGGAAACTTGACTCCTGAAAGTTTAATTCATATTGAAAATCCAGAATTTGTCGTTAGTTCGACGCATCAAGAAGTAAGAATATTCAAAGTTTGATTAATGGAAGTTTGTCTGTACTAGCTTGAATATTGATTGGTACTATTCAATATGGCATATTGTGACTGTATATTACATAAAATGTTGGTAAAATCAGTGATTTTAGGGTCACAGATATTTTAGTCATGGATTCAAGCTTTTCTTGTGTGACTAGCCCACATTTGGAGAATCCACTCTTAGTAATGGGACGAAACAATATTTTGAAAATTATGAGTTTGAAAAACATCCTACAAATAAATCAATGTGAAATTAACTCCCTAGCTACATTAACTCTCTATCTACATTAACTCTCTATCTACATTAACTCTATAGCTACATTAACTCTATAGCTACATTAACTATAGCTACATTAACTCTATAGCTACATTAACTCTATAGCTACATTAACTCTCTAGCTACATTAACTCTCTAGTTACATTAACTCTATAGCTACATTAACTATGGCTACATTAACTCTCTAGCTACACAAACTCTCTAGCTACATTAACTCTCTATCTACATTAACTCTCTAGCTACATTAACTCTCTATCTACATTAACTCTCTAGCTACACAAACTCTCTAGCTACATTAACTCTCTAGCTACATTAACTCTATAGCTACATTAACTCTATAGCTACATTAACTCTATAGCTACATTAACTCTCTAGCTACTTTCAATCTATAGCTACTTTAACTCTCTATCTACATTATCTCTCTAGCTACATTAACTCTCCTACATTAACTCTATAGCTACATTAACTCTCTATCTACATTATCTCTCTAGCTACATTAACTCTCCTACACTAACTTTCTAGCTACATTAACTCTATAGCTACATTTACTCTCTAGCTACATTAACTCTCTAGCTACATTAACTCCCTAGCTATATTAACTCTCTAGCTACATTAACTCTCTAGCTACAGTAACTCTATAGCTACATTAACTCTATAGCTACATTAACTCTATAGCTACATTAACTATAGCTACATTAACTCTCTAGCTACATTAACTATCTATCTACATTAACTCTATAGCTACATAAACTCTCTATCTACATTAACTCTATAGCTACATTAACTCTCTATCTACATTAACTCTTTAGCTACATTATCTCTCTAGCTACATTATCTCTCTAGCTACATTATCTCTCTAGCTACATTAACTATCTAGCTACATTAACCCTCTAGCTACATTAACTCTCTCTAGCTACATTAACTCTCTAGCTATATTAACTCTATAGCTACATTAACTCTCTAGCTACATTTACTCTCTAGCTATATTAACTCTCTATCTACATTAACTCTATAGCTACATATATGTTATTCACTATTATAGTAACTGTTTAAGTGCTCTCCATTTATATTTCAGAAAATTTCTAACTTGTAACTGTAGACATCCGGGATGCCATACGAACTTGAGAAAGAGAATGGACCGGACACTCTCCTGGACATGTGTGTCAGTTACTGCATGAACAATATGACTATCCTGATCCAAGCTGGTGAGGAGTCTGGACCTTGGGATAGCTCATTTCAGAGGTTACGACCTGGCTTGAATTTCCCCACAACCATCAGTGATAATCTGTTCAACTACCTGACACGAAACGTGAGCGAGTCATGGAACTCCCAATGTCAGGACCTAATACCTGTATTCAGTGATACAGAAAAAACGCCGCTGACAAAAGTCGTAATTCGACAACAGCTGGACCTTTCTGAGCCAGGCTCACAGTCCCTGTTCCGCCATCCTCTTAATCACTTAGAACTGACATGTTGTAGTTTCTGCGATGTTTTCAGCTATGAGATATTTCAGCTGATCAAGAAACTAAGGAACTCTATGAGAGCTTTGAAGCTATGGGCTAAGCCCAACTGTCCGAGGTGTGGCAGTATGTCTACCACAGAAAGTGTGAATAAACTTACAAGGAACCACGAATCCAGAGACAGTTTGGTACCACTAGTATCAAGCAATATTGCAAACATCCGCCTTCTAAGTATTCAGAATTTTAAACACCGAGAATTTACAGAAACACCCACCATGTTAAATTCCCTGATTGAGCCCCTCCAAAACTTGTGTCACCTAAATCTGACCGGGTGTGGAATCACAGAACAGGATCTAGACTGCATTGTTGCTCTGCCAAAGATCACATTCCTTGTCTTGTCAGGAATTCATTTTGACGATATACATGAAGGATTTGTGAAACTTGGAAAAGCTACCAAATTAAAGTAAGGATAAATATTGTGTTATTGAGACTATTGTACTGCCGTAGTTTTGATCAAACTTTTGAAATCTTTATAGTCTGTCTTAATGTTACCATACTGTAAAATGGTTCTTAAACAACAATCATCTGTGCAAACCCAATATCAGCAAATATTGATTTTAACATATATTTAATGTGAAAGAGTCAGCTTTTTATTCAAAGATGTAATAGATTATTATCTTGTTTAACTAAGTTATCAATATTATAATATTGAAGTGTAAGTATATCAATATTGTAAGTATATTAATATTGTAAGTATATCAATATTATAAGCTCACCTGGCACGAAGTGCAAAGTGAGCTTATGCCGTGGCCCGTCGTCCGTCCGTCGTCCGTCGTCAATATTTCATTTTAAACGACTTCTTCTCAGTAACCAAAAGGCCTAGGGTGATGATATTTGGCCAGAAGCATGCTTGGATGAAGGGCTACCAAGATTTTTCAGAATAAATGACCTTCATCAATTTTCAAGGTCACAGGGGTCAAATATGTTAAAAATTTTAAACAACTTCTTCTGAATGACCAAGAGGCTTAGGATGATGATATTTGGCCAGTAACATGCTTGGATGAAGGGCTTCCAAGTTTGTTCAAATAAATGACCTTTTCTTATATTCAAGGTCACAGGGGTCAAATATGTTAAAATATTTTAAACAACTTCTTCTGAATAACCGAGAGACCTAGGGTGATGATATTTGGCCAGTAACATGCTTGGATGAAGGGCTTCCAAGTTTGTCCAAATAAATGACCTTGCCTTATATTCAAGGTCACAGGGGTCAAATATGTTAAAATATTTTAAACAACTTCTTCTGAATAACCGAGAGACCTAGGGTGATGATATTTGGCCAGTAACATGCTGGGATGAAGGGCTACCAAGTTTGTTCAAATAAATGACCTTGACCTATATCCAAGGTCACAGGGGTCAAATATGTTTAAAACCTTTAAACAACTTTTTCTGAATAACCGAGAGGCCTAGGATGATGATATTTGGGCAGTAATATGCTGGGATGAAGGGCTACCACGTTTGTTCAAATAAATGACCTTGACTTATATTCAAGGTCACAGAGGGCAAATACGTTTTAAACATTAAACAACTTCTTCTTAATAACCAATATGCCTAGGGTGATGATATTTGGCTAGTAGCATGCTGGGATGAAGGGCTATAAAGTTTGTTCAAATGAATGACCTTCATCTATTTTCAAGGTCACAGGGTCAAATATGTTCTAAACCTTTAAACATCTTCTGAATAACCAAGAGGCCTAGGATAATGCCAGTAACATGCTGGGATGAAGGACTACCAAGTTCAAATGAATGACCTTGACATATATATTTTAAGGTCACAGGGGTCAAATATGTTTAAAACCATTGAATGACTTCTTCTTAATAAGCAAAAGGCCAAGGGTGATGATATTTGGCCATTGACATGCTGGGATGAAGGACTACCAAGTGAATGACCTTCGCCCATATTCAAGGTCACAGTGATCAATATTTGTTTAAATCTTTAAATGATTTGTTCTGTATAACCAAAAGGTCCAGGGTAATGATATTTTTCCAGAAGCAAGTTTATCAATATTATAATATTTTGTGTAAGTGTATCCTGTAGCTGAAGCTGACAGTGAAGTCCTGACAACTCAGTATGAAGTCTGTGATATAGAACACGTCTAAGTTTGTTGTTTCAGATACCTCGACATCTCTAGTAGTTCCCAGGAGCCTAAGATATACCCCAATGCTGTGGAGAATATGACAGCTCTTCTACAACACTTGTCATACCTCACCTCTCTGGATATCTCAGGCACCAATCTTCCTGGTAACCGGCTGCATGAAAGTGTATCACACAGGCTAGAACCCAGCAGCAGGGAGGAAGGAGGCATGTAGGTAGTCCTGTGTTTAATGTTCTATTACACCCCTACTATCAGGATATACTAGAATGTAGTGTTAGTCCTGTGTTTAATGTATATTACATCCCTACTATCAGGATATACTAGAATGTCGTGGTAGTCCTGTGTTT
>NW_018479644.1:0-18230 GCF_002113885.1 Mizuhopecten yessoensis | reverse complement strand
CATTGCTGTACACCTTTGAGTTGTGGTTGGTATATTTTATAACTACCATTGCTGTACACCTTTGAGTCGTGGTTGGTATTTTTGTAACTATCATTGATGTACACCTTTGAGCCGTTGTTGGTATATTTTATAACCATCATTGCTGAGAACCTTGCTGGTATATTTTGTTTTTCTTGACACTCAGATTTGTTGTTTTACCAATCTGCCTTTCTATTTTGGTTAATGCAGAACCACACTTCATATCACAGTACACCATTAATCTACATGACTGCTGTGACCTCAAAACGGGTCAATGTCATTTATTTGAACACACTTGAGACCCCTTCATCCCAGCATACTACTAGACTTTCAGAAGAAGTTTTTAAAATGCAGGTATTCACAAATTTGATCCCTGTAGCCTTGGCAGTGGGATAAGTCATTCATTTAAACAAACTTCACATCCCTTCATCTCTGCATGCTATTGGCCAAATATCATCAACCTAGGCTTGGTTATTGATTAGTTGTTTAACGTATTAACAAATCTGACCCATGTGGCCTTAAAGGTGGATAAAGGTCATTCATTTTAACAAACTTCATAGCAATTTGTCCAAGCTGATTCTAGCCAAATATCACTACCCTAGGCATCTTAGTTATTTAGAAATCATTTAAAACTTTAAAAAAAAGTTGACACTAGCCAGCCTGACTGAAAATGGACAACAAACCATAGAGGAAGACTGATTGGACATTTAGTCCAGAGAACTGAAAATGGAATAATGTTTCCACTCAGAAAGTTATACAATAAAGAACAAAAGATCTCAAAATCTGCATTTATTTATAAAATTCATACAATGTAACATCATTTATTTAGTTAACAAGCAAGTGTTGATCTATAACATAAATCTGACCTGTATACATTGAAAACAGCTGTTCATATACAGTTTATTTTACTGTTCTTTCTATAAAAGTCCCTGCCCTCTGTAGTACCAGACATCTTTCACGGCACTCCTACTTCAGCTGTTCTGGCAATTTAACAAGACTTTAAAAGTTTGTAATAAAACATATTTATCATTATATATATCGGGTATCAAATCTGACCTCAAAGAACAAGACATTAAAACAGAATAAAGTGTTGGTATATGAATTACAAAATCCCCATATTGTTATACAGAACCTGTTATTCGTTTGAACTAATCATGCTTGGAGCTTGTTTTGTTCTCTGTCACTACACAGCAGTGCACACCAGGTGTACAGACATCCACCAGTAGTACTATACTGTAACAGGTTGAGTACTCTTACTGAAACACTCAAAACAGGTCAGGCACTTTTACTGAAACACTCAAAACAGGTCAAAGGTCACGAGCAAACATGATAGCTTGAAGCTGTCACAGATTCCAGAAGGCCCTGACACACCATTTAGCATCCTTGCCAATTTTCTGTCACATGATTAGGTACAGACAGGTTTGTTTAGGTGTACTCTGTCATAGTCGGGTTACCGTGGTAACTTCTCACTGGTGCTATCTCTATATTAAGTCAGGGAGCCATGTCATACTAGTTCCCCACAGTTTGTAATAGAAATTTTGTCAGTTGGTTTCCCAGATTTTGTTCCACATGCCTAAAAGAAAATGAAAAGATAGTTTCAACATCTAGTCCAATCATTGTCTTTTATACTGATACTTTCTCCTCCAATTAGTGGAACTTGTCCCTAGGCTTTTATTTAGTGCGCGAAAGGCTCACAGAAATGAAATTCTACTCATTTAGTTAATCTCACATTAGACAGAAATTATCAAAGATCCTATATTCATCTGATGTACAGGAGAATTAAAGATCCGTTAACATATCATAAAAAGACTAATATTTTCATATTGTTTCATATTAAGCTCTTTCAAGAATCTTTATGAAATGACACAACTCTATACAAATTCTATACTATTATAATTACATAAATCACTGAAACATAAAGTACAGCCTCTACAATCAACTGTACATTCTTATCCCCATAAACTCAGGAGTAAGACACCAGACTTAGATCCCTAATGATTAGGGACAAATATATAGAAACCTGTCTAATTCTGACATCCTGCAATATCTGACAAAAAGCTATAGCCTATCACATTCCAAATAATAAATTAAAATTCCATTTATTGTCTCTCTAACAAAGTCCTTACTTATAAGTTATTGATCACAGATATTGTTTACCTCCATTTTCCTCACGATCTCGTAGCCTTCTATCACCCTGCCAAACACCACGTGTTTACCATCCAGCCTGTAATTAGAAACAAGTAGCCATTGATCATTTTCCAACAACTTTATATGATTTCCATTTAAATTTTCACAATTAAGGAGGAAAGTAATACTGTACATTGCGTAATTTTGGTTCTTCAAACACGGAACCAATTTCTCTCTCTGACGGTTAAATTAAAAACGAAATTATAACTCCCATTGTACTGTCTCAACTCAAGGCACAGACAAAAAGGATTATGCAACAAATAGGATTTTGGCTAAAGTTAATTAAAATCCTTTTCAAACCCTTTTGCTATAGTTAGGCCCAATGCAAGAATAAGATCGTTGACTTTTGACCCATGGAAGTGACCTCGATCTTGCAATACATAGTTCATATTTAAAAAAAAAAAATGAACTAGAACACTGACAGGTCAGTAAGGGCCCCGTCTTGTGGCAATATATCCCCCATAATCATCAAGAAGCAATCTGCCCATATAGCTGAGCTTGATGTTTGACATTTTGACTTCAAAAAGAATCGCAAGGAAGCAAAACATACATTTTACATGTACTATGATGTGAGTCTTGTTTCCTTCCACCTCCATATTTGCTTGGCTAACAGAAATGTAAATACCAGTGCAATACTCATTGGTTAGCTTTGATTAGTTTTATTTCACCTTAAATACCTCCTCCATCAAGATCGAAGGTCAAAGTCAGAGATCTGCTTTGCCTTTCACCTTTGGACCCAAATGACCTGACCTTTAACCCACTGACCCTGATCTTTGGTCATTTGACTTATTCTTTAATTCCGACCAACTTTGCTCCATCATGTCATAACAAAATGTTCATCGATGAAAAGATGCAAAATTTGACCTGGACCTTTGAACCTAATGACCTTGATCTTTGACCTCGACTTTTTACCTCAGTGTGCCTTTCACCTTTGGACCCAAATGACCTGACCTTTAACCCAGTGACCCTGATCTTTGGTCAGTTGAGTTATTCTTTAATTCCAACCAACTTTGCTTCATAATATCATAACAAAAATGTTCATCAGTGAAAAATACAAAACTTGACCTTGACCTTGAACCTTTGGTCCCCATAACCTGGACCTTAGGTCAATTGACTCTGTGTTAAGTTCGGAACAACTTTGCTTCATAACAACATTAAAAAAATGTTCATCAGTAAAAGGATACAATATTTGAACTGAACAGTGACCTTGACCTTAAGTCAGTTGAATCCTTGCTAAATTCCGACCAACTTTGCTTCATAATGTCATAACAAAATGTTCATCAGTGAAAAGATACTAAATTTGATGTTGACCTTTGACCCAGTGACCTTCACCTTTGGTCAAATGACTCCTCGTTTAATTCCAACAAACATTGCTTCAAAGTGTCATAACGAAATGTTCACCAGTGAAAAGATACAAAATGTAACCTTGATCTTTGACCCGATGACCTTTACCTTTAGTCAGTTGACCCCTTGTTTAATTCTGACCAACATTGCTTCATAGTGTCATAACAAAATGTTCATAGGTGAAAAGATACAAAATTTGACCTTGACCTATGACCCAGTGATCTTGACCTTTGGTCAGTTGACTATTTGTTTAATTCTGACAAACTTTGCTTCATAATGTCATAAAATGCTCATCAGTGAAAAGCTACAAAATTTGACCTTGACCTTTGATCCATTGACCTTGACCTTTGATCAGTTGACTCCTTGTTTAATTCTGATCAACTTTGCTTCATCATGTCATAACAAAATGTTCATCGGTGAAAAGATGCAAAATTTGACCTGGACCTTTGATCCTAATGACCTTGATCTTTGACCTCGACTCTTTACCTCAGTGTGTCTCTTTGTTTAATTCCGACCAACTTTGCTTCATGATGTCATAAAATGCTCATTAGTGAAAAGCTACAAAATTTGACCTTGACCTTTGACCTTGACCTCTGACCTTGACCTTTGGTCAATTGACTCCTTGTTTAATTCTGATCAACTTTGCTTCATCATGTCATAACAAAATGTTCATCACTGAAAAGATGCAAAATTTTACCTGGACATTTTAACCTAATGATCTTAACCTTGGACTTTGGCTTTTTACCTCAGTGTGTATTTTTGTGAACTGAACATCTTGACCAAGTTTCATGTAAATCGGTCAATAAATACTAAAGTTATCAGCAAGGGCCCCGTCTTGTGGCAACATATCCCCCATAATCATCAAGAAGCAATCTGCCCATATAGCTGAGCTTGATGTTTAACATTTTGGCTTCAAAAAGAATCGCAAGGAAGCAAAACATACATTTTACATGTACTATGATGTGAGTCTTGTTTCCTTCCACCTCCATATTTGCTTGGCTAACAGAAATGTAAATACCAGTGCAATACTCATTTTTGTGAACTGAACATCTTGACAAAGTTTCATGTGAATCGGTCAATAAATACTAAAGTTATCAACCAGGAACAAAATTTGTGGATGGACAGACAGAAAGGAAGATGGACGGACGGACAGACACTGATTACATTAGGGCACCCGTATCTCCGATACGGGGCCCTAATTATTTACCATTTTCTGCTATAAACATCATATTGGTTAATTGGGGCTATCTTTCTTGGTGCAGATTTTTTCCAATGCACATGCATAGATGCGAAATTGCGTTGCTATGCAGAAATAGCCCAATATATGGTGTTTCGGGACATTTAGCATGCATAAATGAAAGCCTCGGCATGTGACAAACAAAAATTCCTTTCTATGAATGAACACTGGTATAAAAAAAAATGTTGCATGCGGAGGCTTTCAAAAATTGAAGAGTGTTTGGTTAATTTCCTTCAAAATAGCCTGTTTTCAACCAAATAGCGCATAACAGATGATTATATTCACACACTTTCTTGTGAAAATAGGGGTTTATGTCTCTCTTTGTAAAGCTATATCTCCTTAACCAGTTGTCATATTAATTTGAAATTTCATATTTGCATACTTCATTTATTCCAGATTACGAAAATATCAGTAAATTCAAAATCCCTGATGAGGCCGAAAAACTACTTTTAACGGTCCTAGTCCTTTGCCATCCAAACCTGACATACATTTATGACATCTAATCTGTTTCATCAAATGCAATTCAACAGTTTAGAAGTCATGGTTTATATTTTAACAGAAATTAGAAAGTTCAGTGACTAGTACATAATACAGTATTACGAATAAATATTTACATTTGCCCCCGCGCCGTCCCATTACAACAGTGTTAGAGGGCAAGTGTAATTATATAGGCTATAATTACAACTGCTCGACTATAATTACAACTGCCTGTTTCAGGTGTAGGAATATATGTAAACAAACAAAATGGCCGCCTGAAATGTATTTTGAGGCAGGGCAAATGGTTTTTGTAGGAATATGTCTTAAAAAAGAAAAATATGTAAATATAAAAAATACCTGGTTGTCTGGATGTAATTATTGTTGATATAGCGGGTTTTATGGGATTTGCCAGAGGCCACTCGTAATTATATCAACAATGATTACATCCAGACAACCAGTTATTGTTTAATTAATTTTCAATAATTTTTGTCTGTAAATATAAAGAAACAGATAAATAGGCCCTGAATCAGTGAGTTATCCTTATCCACATACATATGGGTAGACTTGGGGTCGGTGTGTAGGGGTTGCACATTGTCAACTAACCAGTCATTCTCTAACACTTTAAACATGATCAGTTTATATACTAGAGTATCAAAGATTAAGCTGTGGAAAGGGAGATAACTTGAATAAATGCTTCTTACTTAAACTATTAAGTTGTATTTTGCTACGTTTTTATTTGTACTTTGATGATGTAGGGTTGACTAATTCCATGACACTTATATTCATCATGTCAGATTTTTCTACTAACTGAGCTAAATTTTCTTTTAAAGGTTTTAGATATGGTTTGATAAGAATTTAAGACCTAGGGCCTGTTCGTTTATGCGTAACAACCAGTTCGTCAGTTTTTAAGTGTAGTATTTTTTTGGTATAAATCCTGGCAGACCTGCAAAAGTTAATGCAGGCCTTGCAAGGCTTTGTCAAGACTTGCCTGAAAACAGCATCTGATTACTGGGTCCAACCTTATTTAATAAACGATCAACTCTGGTCCAACCGGTTCAACCGTTTGGATCGCGATAAACGAAAGCGTCCCAAAAGTCATCTTTGCCCTAAGCATGTGCTTACAATATGATTTTATTCCCCCCACTCCAATGACAGACTTTTTCAGGCTTTAACCTAACTTTACCTTAAAAACACACAACGCAAAATGATGATATATACCGCATTGTTTGGCGTGGTATATGTAATATTAATTTCTGAATGGTTGAAATTGCTTAGCGATGAAATTTCAACACAATATCGTGTTTTGTCCAAAATTCCTTTGTTTTTAATTTATAAAAAACTAGAAAATGTCTGTAAGACATAAATGCCCCCACTCCTGGGCAATACTATAGCCCCCCCCCCATTAAATGGCGGGGGCATACTAAAAAAGAAACAGTTATTAACTATGAACTAGTAGTCTTTAAAGGAAAAGATGATATACAGATGCTACAATGTAAGTTACCTGACTTTTCAGACTATGTACATGGTAAGGCAATACATGATTTTTTTTTATTCAACTTGATACCGACTTGTCTTGAATACTTAATAAATTCATAAACAAACCCCACTCACCAATCTGTTTTTTCAGTACAAATGAAGAACTGTGATCCATTGCTATTGGGACCCGAGTTAGCCATTGACATAGTACCTACAACATGGAAAAACACATACAGGTCAGCATCATTGACATAGTACCTACAACATGGAAAAACGCATACAGGTCAGCATTTAGTTGTATGCAATGTCATTTTGGTGTTTTTTTTAATTTTTTGTGGAAACCACAAGCACTTATCTTTAATTATAACTAATTCTTCTCTTTATGAGGAAAACTAATTTCTTACCTGATGCTGTATGTTTTAAGATGAAATTTTCGTCTTCAAACTTGCGCCCATATATGGACTTGCCCCCAGTACCGTTGTGGTTGGTGAAATCTCCTCCTTGACACATCTACTATAGGTTCAGGGAGAAGCAAACTTACTCATTGTGTCATGGCTATAGATTTCTGGGGTTAGCTTTTGTAGATTTTTTAAACCAGGTATACATACTGACAAATAAATCATGCATTCAGCAGAGTGGAAATCAACTGAAGACCTTAAAGAAAATCAACTTTTGCACCAAATTTGTGAAATTAAGATTAGTGGGTATTGATTTTTCATTATTATTATTACAATGGAATACAATAGTATTTCCTGGTAATGGAGTTCATTGGACAAATTTACCTTGTTCAGACAAGTACACCGAGTAATCCATGTTTGCACATAACATACTTTTCATTTGTTACAAATTATAGCTATATCGATGTGTCTTCCATTGTTCAAGTTCTTTATTACTTTGAGCTTTTCAGCTCATCAGTATGAAGATTTTGCCTGGGGTCGCCAAGTTTGGTCAGGTAAGAATTACAAGTGTAATGATTTCTCTTTTTTTTTGTTTGCCCGGTGTTATATCGTGTTACGCTTTGTAACAATCAAGGATACAAACTGGGGGATAACTCTGTGGAAACTGCTGCCTTTGAAACCAAATCCTTTCTCATGTGTGCAGAGGCATCGGAAGTTCTCTGAAACAGATAAAAAACAGTCAACTTTTGGATTACCAATCTATAATACATGATACATTGCTGATGAAACAAACAGCACTTTTTGGCTATGATGTTTGTAAATGACTCTAAATATTTGAAACCTAGTGTTTCAGCAGCAAAGGATTTGATATCTAATGATGAGGAGAACTTGCATCTTACCACTTAACAGGTATTTGTGATTTTAATAATTTAAACATTGTGGTAGTTTTGATGCCGATATTATTCTTAAAACATATGTTACACTACCTTAAAATTTGAGGTTTGGATAACACTTTGGAATTCATAATTTCCAGAATTGTTAGTTTCGTAAGTTAGATATCTGCCACAAATGAGTTCTGTTATTAGTTCGAAAGAATAAATAATGACAAATACAAAGCTTTCATGGAACGTTTTCAGTGGATTCAGTAACAAATACTTCCTTCAGAATTACATTTGTATGTACAGCTTTTCTAATGGGAAGTTCATCCTGAGAATGAGATATATAACATTCATTTCTATGGTGGGGAAATTCAAGCTTTGTAACCTAATCAAAAAAAGAAATAAAATAACATTTAACAAAAAAAGTCACAGTGATGTGTTCTACACTGGTGATGTATTACGGTAGTGATTATTACTGCAGGACTTTTGGAAAAGTGCTTGAGAACCAAAGATTGATTTATTTGGCCTTCACCAGAGAGAAGGGTATGGCCGTGACAGTTTACCTGCAGTTTTAGGAACGACGTCTGCCCGAAGTTCTATTACCACCCGTCCAGACGTCCGACTGCCAACTTTGATATCTAAGTAAACCTGTGGATTCCCTTTGCTCCTCTTAGGTGCTGATGCAGTTGTCTAAATCAGAAAAACAAATACATGGTATAGATATTCCATACTGCCACAAACTGCCACAAACCATCAAATATGACACTGTTCTATCTTAAAGTTCACACTACACATATACATGTAGTACAATGTAGCAACATTTTGACATAAACTGTACCTTTATTTAATCATTGATGACAATAATATAAATATAACACCTCAAGAAAAATATAATGGCAATTATTTATATAATTTAACAACAAGAGTACTGTGGGGCGGAACAAAATACGCCCGTCGAATGCCATATAGTGTTATATACTTTCTTTCATTGAAATAAGATCTGCATCATTCTAAGAGAGGTTAGCTGGTATGCTATAAACAAGAGGCCCAATGGGCCTGAATCGCTCACCTGGTATTACTCTCACACTTGTTATCTTAAAGGTGGACTAAAATACATCTAAAGGCAGAATATCAGTGGTTGATTCATAAGAACCTATTAAAAGATTTAAAAATATGACCACTGTGACCTTGAATATAGCAAATGTCATAAATTTTAACAAACTTGGTAGCCCTTCATCCCAGACTGTGAATGGCCAAATATCATCACCCTTGGCCTTTTGCTAATTGAGAAGTTGTTTAAAGTTTTTTTGAAACATATTTAACCCCTGTGACCTTGGATATACATATCAAGGTCATTCATTTGAACAAACTTGGTAGCCCTTCATCCTAGCATGCTACTTGCCAAATATCATAACCCTTGGCCTCTTTGTTATTAAGAAGAGGTTGTATAAAGGTTTCAAACATATTTGACCCCTGTGACCTTGAATATAAGTAAAGGTCATTCATTTGAACAAACTTGGTAGCCCATCATCCCAGCATGTTACTTGCCAAATATCATAACCCTAGGCCTCTTAGTTAGTTAGAAGAAGTTGTATAAAGGTTTCAAACATGTTTGACCCCTGTGACCTTGAATATTTGTCAAAGCCATTTATTTGAACAAACTTGGTAGCCCTTCATCCCAGCATGCTACTGGCCAAATATCATTATCCTAGGACTTGTGGTTATTGAGGAGAAGTTGTTTAAATGTTTTAAACACATTTCCTCATTGTGACATTGAATATTTGTCAAGGTCATTCATTTGAACAAACTTGGTAGCCCTTCATCCTAGCATGCTACTTGCCAAATATCATAACCCTTGGCCTCTTTGTTATTAAGAAGAGGTTGTATAAAGGTTTCAAACATATTTGACCCCTGTGACCTTGAATATAAGTAAAGGTCATTCATTTGAACAAACTTGGTAGCCCATCATCCCAGCATGTTACTTGCCAAATATCATAACCCTAGGCCTCTTAGTTAGTTAGAAGAAGTTGTATAAAGGTTTCAAATATGTTTGACCCCTGTGACCTTGAATATTTGTCAAAGTCATTTATTTGAACAAACTTGGTAGCCCTTCATCCCAGCATGCTACTGGCCAAATATCATTATCCTAGGACTTGTGGTTATTGAGGAGAAGCTGTTTAAATGTTTTAAACACATTTCCTCATTGTGACATTGAATATTTGTCAAGGTCATTCATTTGAACAAACTTAGTAGACCTTCATCCCAGCATGCTACTTGCCAAATATCATCATCCTAGGCTCCTTGGTTATTTAGAAGAAGTTGTTTCAAGGTTTTAAACATATTTGACCCCTGTGACCTTGAATATCAGTCAAGGTCATTCATTTAAACAACTTGGTAGCCCTTAATCACGTCATGCTACTGGCCAAATAGCATCCTCCTAGGCCTTTTGGTTATTGAGAAGTTGTTGTTTAAAGTTTTTAAACATATTTGACCCCTGTGACCTTGAATATATTTAAAGGTCATTCATTTGAACAAACTTGGTAGCCATTCATCCCAGCATGTTACTTGCCAAATATCAATATCCTAGGCCTCTTAGTTATTCAGAGGAAGTTGTAGAAAGATTTTTTAAGACAATTGACCCCTGTGACCTTGAAAATGGATGAAGGCCATTCATTTGAACAAACTTGGTAGCCCTTTTATCCCAGCATGCTACTTGCCAAATATCATCACCCTGGGCATTTTGGTTATTCAGAAGAAGTTGTGTAAAGTTTTAAACATATTTGACCCCTGTGACCTTGAAAAAAGATGAAGGTCATTTATTTGAACAACCTTTGTAGCCCTTCATCCCAGTTTGCTTCTGGTCAAATATCATCACCCTAGGCCTTGCGGTTATTAAGAAGAAATTGTTTAAAGTAAAATATTGATGCCGTACGGCGGACGGACGACGGACGCTGCACCATGCCATAAGCTCACTTGGCCCTTCGGGCCAGGTGAGCTAAAAATGTAGGAGAGAATCTTCTGACAAAAAATCAATAACTGAAATGAACAAAGGGCAATAACTTTTGTAACAAGAGGCCCAAGAGGGCCTGTATCGCTCACCTGAATATTTAAGCAGTCATAGCAAAATATTCTCATTAAATATTATATTGCACTACAAATATTTCCCTCGCAAACTTTGTTGGCTCCATCTGTTGAAACTACCAGCAAAATATTATTATAAGATTCTATGCTTTTTGATTCTTCTTCAGAAGTTGCTGACATATTTTTCCCTGTGATCTTGTGAGTAGGTCAATATTATTTTCCTTCTCAAATTGGTTAGCTCTATTCCAAAAAGCTACCAGCCAAATCTTATGAATCCATTCCTTTTAGTTCTCAAGAACAAATCCATTAAAATGTTGTTGACCTCTGTGACCTCTAAAGTAGGTTGAGGTCATTTTCATTTGCAAACTTTGGTGAGCTCTATCCCGGGAAGTCACCAGCCAAATATTATAATTTTATGCCTTTTAATTCTTCAGAAGAAGCTGTTTGAACTGTTTGACATATTTGAACGCTGTGACCTTGAAAGTAGGTCAAGGTCATTTTCATTCGCAAACTTTGTTTGGCTCTTTCCCAGGAAGCCACCTGCCAAATATTAAGATTTTATAACTACCAGTTCTTCAGAAGAAGTCGTTTAAAGTGTTTGACATATCTGCCTCATGTGACCTTAAAAGAAGGTCAAGGTCATTTTCATTCTCAAACTTTGTTCGGCTCTTTCCTAGGAAGCTACAAGCCAAATATAGAGATTATATACCTTTCAGTTCTTCAGAAGAAGTCGTTTGAAGTGTCTGACACATTTGACTCCTGTGACCTTGAAAGAAGGTCAAGGTCATTTTCATTCTCAAACTTTGTCGGGCTCTATCCAAGGAAGCCATCAATCAAAAATAAAGATTCTATACCTTTCAGTTCTTCAGAAGAAGTCATTTGAAGCTTTTGACATATATGACCCCTGTGACCTTGAAAGTAGGTCAAACTAGTTTTCATTCTCAAACTTTGTTGGGCTCTATCCCAGGAAGCCACCAGCCAAATATAAAGATTATATACCTTTCAGTTCTTCAGAAGAAGTCGTTTGAAGTGTTTGACACATTTGACCCCTGTGACCTTGAAAGTAGGTCAAGGTCATTTTCATTCTCAAACTTTGTTGGGCTCTATCCCAGGAAGCCATCAGCCAAATATGAAGATTCTATACCTTTTAGTTCTCTAGAAGAAGTCGTTTGAAGTTTTTGACATATTTGACCCCTGTGACCTTGAAAACAGGTCAAGGTCATTTTCGTTCTCAAACTTACTAGGACTCCTACCAACGAAGCTTTCAGCCAAATATCTTGACTCTAGGCCTGTCCGTTCTTCAGAAGAAGTTGTTCAAAGGAAAAGTTGAAGGACGGACGGACGAACGGACGGACGGACGAACGGACGGACGACGGACGCCGCGCCATGGCATAAGCTCACTTGGCACTTCGTGCCAGGTGAGCTAAAAACTGTTGAATCAAATTTCTTTTAAGGGAGACACAAATTCATATCATGATTATAATGTATACCAAGTTTCAAAGAGATCAGTCGAAAAATGTAGGAGATCTCCGGACAAAAATCGAATACTGAAATGAACAAAGGACAATAACTTTAGGAAAAATTGTCGAATCAAATTTCTTTAAGGGAGACACAACTTCATATCATGATTATAATGTATACAAAGTTTCAAAGAGATCGGTCGAAAAACGTAGGAGGAGATATCCGGACAAAAATAAAATACTGAAATGAACGAAGGGCAATAACTTTTGGAAAATTGTCGAATCAAAATTCTTTTAAGGGAGACACAACTTCATATCATGATCATAATGTATACTAAGTTTCAAAGAGATCAGTCGAAAAATGTAGGAGGAGATTGCTGGACAAACAAAGTTTACGCCGGATGGACGGACAACGCCACACCATAATACTACTGTCAAATTTGACGGTCGTATGAAAATGGTTATCAATTCTAATAATTTAAAGAGGAAATTGCAAGGCCATTAAAGGTGTACATGATTATTGTCCTGCTGATTAAAGAGTAATAAAAAGCTTTTTAATTGGAAAGTTGGCATCACTTAGTACCTACCGTGTCTGTGTCCTCCGCAGCCCTCTTCACACCAGTAACACCATTTTCCTTGCCTTCTTCCTCGCCCTCTCCATCTATTTTGTCATCCAATGTTTCACCAGCATGCTTCTGTAGCCAGGTGTCCTCTGACCAAACTGTTCAGAAATACATACATTATATAGGTGATATATACATGGTATATGTTTTCATCATGACATTGAATTAATCAGGACTGTTACTCACTGCCTTAGTGATATTCATCGAGTTAATATGTCAGTAATTTGCACTGATGCAGCCATCATATCTAATTGCAGAAAGAACGTTGAATATATTAAAGATATGACTTATTTTCCTACTTTGATAACAGTATCCTTGCCTGCATGGGACCACCTTTTTAAAAGACTAGTGGGTAGACTTAACATACAAAATGTCCCAAAATACATGTGTCTATTTTGAATGTTAATAACTTTTGATGGTACATTGTATTCAAATAAGAAGATGATGCGTACATATATATCAAGTGTTTTCATAAATGGTTTTTTGTTTTTGCAGATATCAACAAATTCTTCCATTTATTGGATATGCTCAAACTGACGTCCTTTTTGGAAAATATCTTTCTGAAATTCACGATTACTGTCGCACATGTTTCAGCAGAAATGTTTCTAATGTCTCTCCTAATTATGAATTTTAGTTCAGTTACCAGTAATGTGTCAGGCTTGGGGGTTATGTATTATGTCTTTCAAGTATCTCCAGAAACAAGAGGCCCAGTGGGCCTGTATCGCTCACCTGGATATCTAAGCAATCATGGCAAAATATTCTCCAAATAAGATCCAAGGGAATATGCCAGACCCCAAGGCCAAACTTTGTAGCATATCTGTATTAGATTTTTCATGCCCAGCAATTTTATGTATGGTTATGGGGTGGGGATCTCAACTGTTTCCAAGCTGTGACTCAGAAACTAGGTCATTAGTGTTGTAGCCAGACCCCAGGATCAATTCTAATATCATGACTGCATTTGTCCCTTTTTCCCAGCATTTGTATATATAGTTTTGGGGTGGGGATCTCAACCGTTTCAAAGTTATTACTCAGGGGTTAAGTCTTCAAGGGTGGGACAGACCCTGGGGCCAATTCTAATATCATGACTGCATTCGTCTCTTTATGCCCAACAATTGTATTTATAGTTTTGGGGTGGGGATCTTAACCATTTCGAAGTTATGACCCAGGGGTTAAGTCTACAAGGGTGGGGCAGTCCCCAAGGCCATCCTGGAAGCATATGTGCATTCATCTCTTTATACTCAGCAATTGAATATATGGTTATAGGGGGGGGATTTCAACTGTTTCCAAGCTGTGACTAAGAAACTAGGTCCCTAGGGGTTCATTCAGACCCCAGGGTCTATTCTAATATCATGACTGCATTCGGCTCTTTATGCCCATCATTTGTATATAGTTGTGGGGTGGGGATCTCAACCGTTTTAAAGCTATGGCCCAAGGACTATGTCTCCAAGGGTGGGGACAGACCCTAGGGCCATCCTGGAAGCAAATGTGCATTCCTTTCTTTATACTCAGCAATTGTATATATGGTAGTATGGTGGGGATCTCAACCATATCCAAGTAATAAACCTTTTTTGGCCCCACCCCTTAGTCCGGGGTGTCAGCCACACCATTTGTACAATTCTAAATCCCTGCCTCCCATGAATGCTTTCAACCAAATATGATTGATATCCATGACATAGTTCTACAGAAGAAGTTGTTTATAGCAATATAGTCAAATTGCCACCTTTTGGCCCCGCCCTCAGCCCCCTGGTGGGTCAGCCCCACCATTTGTACAATTTCGAATCCCCACCACCTAGGGATGCTTCCAGTCAAATATAGTTGACATCCATCTCTCAGTTCCAGAGAAGTCGCTTAAAGCAATATAGCCAAATAACCCTTTTGGCCCTGCCCTCAGCCCCCTGGGGGGCCAGCCCCACCATTTGTACAATTTTGAATCCTCACCACCTAAGGATGCTTCCAGTAAAATATGGTTGATATCCATCTCTTAGTTCCAGAGAAGAAGGTGCTTAAAGCAATATAGCCAAATTGCCCCCTTTTTGCCCCGCCCCTCAGCCCTCTGGAGGGTCAGCCCCACAATTTGTACAATTTTGATTCCCCACCACCTATGGATGCTTCCAGTCAAATTTAGTTAAATTCCAATCAGCAGTTAAGAAGAAGTCATTTGAACAAATTGTTGACAGACGCGCGACGGACGCCACGGTATGGCATAAGCTCACCTTGGTCCTTCGGACCCGGTGAGCTATTAAAAGTCCAGGAGATTCAAATCAGGGAAATGAGGAAGCCATCCATTGACCTTCTTTAAGTTTTCCTCAAATCTGTTTTTGCAACCTCGCAATATATTTTTTTTTGTGAGGAATTGCTCCATCCTGCTGAAAGCAATATATTAATTGGGTTTATACCTCTCCTGCACAAACTTGGCAGAAACGTTTTCTTTAGAATATCAACGTAATGTTCACTGTTAACAGTCTGGGTCTCTCCAGTGATATCTCGGAAAAAGTAAGGCCTACTGATTATGCCTTACAACTTAATTGCTGTCCAAAATGAGTAACTTGTTTCCTGGTTTCTCTAGATACACATTTGGTTTTTCACTACCCAAGTATCAACAATTTCTCTTGTTCACAATTCCATTAAGACCAAAATGTGCCTTATCAGAAAACCAAATGTTTTCAACAATACCAGTGTTGTCCTTGATCCATCTAGCGAATTATATATATTAAAAGGTCATGTGGCTTAAGTCAAATCGTAGAATTTTATGCACACTGGAATGGGTAGCTGAAGTAGGGACTTCACCCCAAATTTCTTTGGTGTTTCACACACCTGATCAATTGTTTGTATAGACATCAACCTTCCACCATTAAAGTTCCTGCTGTCATGTTCTTATCTTGTATTGTTATACATTTCTAGGTTCCTTTTACTTTGTCTAAATACAAGCTCCTGAAAGGTTATGTTCTTGTTTAACCAATTATTCCTATGTAACCTTGTTCTATCAGGATACTTTTTCTACATCAGTCTTATCATACTAACAAGTGATTCTGTTTGGTTTGAAAATAAAAGTTTAGCACATCTGAAGCTTGTTAGGTGATCACATATTAAATATACATATATACATCAAAAAAATATTCTCAATATTAAAACCACATCATCATTTGTAACGATGTACATATACTGTAAAATACAATGTAGGACCACAAACCCCTGGTAGAATACACACACTACATACCTACACAAACCCCTGGTAGGAAATACACACTACATACCTAAACAAACCCCTGGTAGGAAATACACACTACATGCCTACACAAACCCCTGGTAGGAAATACACACTACATACCTAAACAAACCCCTGGTAGGAAATACACACTACATACCTACACAAACCCTGGAATGAAATACACACTACATGCCTACACAAACCCCTGGTAGGAAATACACACTACATACCAACACAAACCTCTGGTAGGAAATACACACTACATATCTATACAAACCCCTGGTAGGAAATACACACTACATACCTACACAAACCCTGGGTAGGAAATACACACTACATATCTATACAAACCCCTGGTAGGATATACACACTACATACCTACACAAACCCTGGAATGAGACACACACTACATACCTACACAAACCCTGGAATGAAACACACACTACATACCAACACAAACCCCTGGTAGTAAATATACACTACATACCTACACAACCCCTGGGTAGGAAATACACACTACATACCTACACAAACCCCTGGTAGGAAACACACACTACATACCAACACAAACCCCTGGTAGTAAATATACACTACATACCTACACAAACCCTGGAATGAAACACACACTACATACCTACACAAACCCCTGGTAGGAAATACACACTACATACCTACACAAACCTCTGGTAGGAAATACACACTACATACCTAAACAAACCCTGGAATGAAACACACACTACATACCTACACAAACCCCTGGTAGGAAATACACACTACATACCTACACAAACCCTGGGTAGGAAATACACACTACAAACCAACACAAACCCCTGGTAGTAAATATACACTACATACCTACACAAACCCCTGGAATGAAACACACACTACATATCTACACAAACCCCTGGAAGGAAACACACACTACATACCAACACAAACCCCTGGTAGTAAATACACACTTCATACCTACACAAACCCTTGGTAGGAAATACACACTTCATACCAACACAAACCCCTGGTAGTAAATACACACTACATACCTACACAAACCTCTTGTAGGAAATACACACTACATACCTACACAAACCCCTGGTAGGAAACACACACTACATGCCTACACAAACCCCTGGTAGGAAACACACACTACATACCTGCTCTTGACGCTCCATCCTTGATTTTCATTGGCTTAGCTATGTTCACTCTGATTGTTCTGCCAAACAGTTCAGATTCATTCTGTAAACAACAAACAAATCTGTGAATTAACACTGCAAAACTTTAAAATGTCTAATCATATGGAGACAATTTATTACCATACACAGATATGTTAACAGTATATACACTTGTACAAATGTTAACAGTATATACACTTGTACAAATAAGACATAAGTCCTATTCACCTCACATTAGTAGTAAATAGGAAACTTACCATGTTATCCACAGCAGCTGCAGAATCCTGGAACAAACAAAAATACACTACCTGTTAGTAACCTTTATGTAAGTACATCATTTTACCTTAATCTTGTCAATATATATGTAAGCTTACTTGTAACCTTCTTTTGAATATGAATACATGCTATTTGATCAGGAGATAAATTTCAGTATACAAAGATTTTTATTTTGAAAATCATCATGCTATATGTAACTAGAAATCTGTTGTGAACAATGGGAAACTAACTAATATCCTCTATATATTTTATATATGTTTCTATATAAATCTCACCTCCAGAAGTTCAAACTCGATGAAAGCAAATCCTCTGTGTTTTTCTAAAACATAAAAAAGAGAGAAATAAAAGTCACCGAATCCTAATGTCCTACAGACAATGGTCTGTGGTTCACTGGATGT
>NW_018479643.1:4049-18202 GCF_002113885.1 Mizuhopecten yessoensis | reverse complement strand
CCCACGTGCCACAGCGTTTCTACTCATGTACCACAGCGTTTCTACTAAAGTACCATAGCTTTTCTGCCGACGTACCATATCGTTTCTACTCACGCATCATACATTGTAGCGTTTCTACCCACTTACCACAGCGTTTCTACTCATGTATTATAGCGAACGCGTTTCCACTAACGTTCCATAGCGTTTCTACCCACGTTCCATAGCGTTTCTACCCACGTCCCACAGCGTTTCTATTCATGTACCAAAGCGTTTCTACCCACGTTCCATAGCGGTTCTACCCACGTACCACAGCGTTTCTAGTCATGTTCCATATCGTTTCTACTCACGCATCATACATTGTAGCGTTTCTACCCACTTACCAAAGCGTTTCTACTCGTGTACCAAGTCGTATCTACCAACGTAACGTTTCTACCTAACAACGCATTTCTACCCACGTACCATAGCGTTACTACTCATGTACAATAGCGTTTCTACTCACGTTCCATAGCGATTCTAACGTCGTATCATAGCGTTTATACTCATGAACAATAACGCTTCTACCCACGTGCCACAGCGTTTCTACTCATGTTCCACAGCGTTTCTACTAAAGGACCATAGCTTTTCTGCCGACTTACCATATCGTTTCTACTCACGCATCAGACATTGTAGCGTTTCTACCCACTTACCAAAGCGTTTCTACTCGTGTACCAAGTCGTGTCTACCAACGTAACGTTTCTACCTACCAACGCATTTCTACCCACGTGCCGCAGCGTTTCTACCCACGTTCCATAGCGTTTCTACCCACGTGCCACAGCGTTTCTACTCATTTACCACAGCGTTTCTACTCATGTACCACAGCTTTTTTACTCTTGTACATTTGTACCATAGCGTTTCTACCCACGTGCCACAGCGTTTATACACATGTACCACAACGTTTCTACCCAGGTACCTTAGCGTTTATACTCATGTACCACAACGTTTCTACCCACGTACCTTAGCGTTTATACTCATGTACCACAACGCTTCTATCCACGTGCCACAGCTCTTTTACTCATATACCATAGCATTTCTACCCACGTACCACAGTGTTTTTACAACGTACCATAGCGTTTCTACTCATGTACAACAGCGTTTTTTCGAAAATACCAGAGCGTTTCTACTCATGTACCACAGCTTTTTTATTCTTGTACATTTGTACCATAGCGTTTCTACTCATGTACCATAGTGTCTCTACCAATGTGCCACAGCGTTTCTACTCATGTACCACAGCGTTTCTACCAGAGTACCATAGCTTTTCTGCCGACGTACCACAGCGTTTCTACTCACGTATCTTACATTGTAGCGTTTCTACCCACTTACCATAGCGTTTCTACTCATGTACCAAGTCGTGTCTACCCACGTATCAACGCGTTTCTACTCATGTACCATAGCGTTTCTACTCGTGTACCAAAGCATTTCTACCCAAGTGCCATAGCGTTACTACTCATGTACCATAGCGTTTCTACTCATGTACCATAGCGTGTCTTCTCATGTATTATAGCGAACGCGTTTCCACTAACGTACCATAGCGTTTCTACCCACGTACCACAGCGTTTCTATTCATGTACCAAAGCGTTTCTACCCGCGTACCATAACGTTTCTACCTACGTACCACAGCGTTTCTACCCACGTACCACAGAGTTTCTACCCAGGTTACATAGCGTTTCTACTCACGCACTATAGCGTTTTTACCCACGTACCACAGCTTTTTTATCCACGTTCCATAACGTTCATACCCACCTTCCATAGCTTTTTTACTCACGTACCATAATGTTTCCACTCATGTAACACAGCGTTTCATCTCATTTACCATAATGTTTCTACCCACGTACCACAGCGTTTCTACCAACGTTCCATAGCGTTTCTACTCATGTAGTACAGCGTTTCTACTCATGTACCACAGCGCTTCTACCCAAGTTCCATAACGTTCATACCCACGTCCCATAGAGTTTCTACCCACGTACCTTAGTGTTTCCACTCATGTAACACAGCGTTTCTTCTCATTTACCATAATGTTTCTACCCACGTACAATGTACCACAGCGTTTCTACCCACGTTCTATAGCGTTTCTAATTATGTACCATAGCGTTTCATCTCATGTACCACAGCGTTTCTACCCGCGTACCATAACGTTTCTACCTACGTACCACAGCATTTCTACCCACGTGCCACAGCGTTTCTACCCAGGTTACATAGCATTTCTACCCACGTGCCACAGCGTTTCTACCCACGTTCCATAGCGTTGCTACCCACGTACCATAGAGTTTCTACCCACGTGCCACAGCGTTTCTACCCACGTTTCATTGCGTTGCTACCCACGTACCATTACGTTCCTAACGTCGTACAATAGCGTTTCTACTAACGTTCCATAGCGATTCTAACGTCGTATACTATCGCTTTGCTGTTAGGAAGCACGGTGCTCTAGTGGTAGGACGCCGGGATCGTGATCGAAGGGTTCGTGTTCGAGTCACGGCACGGCACTGTTTTATATCCTTGAGCAGGATACTTTACTCCGCCTAAACCAGTCTACTCAGCTGTAAATGAGTACGTGGTTAGGCAGAATCGCCAGAATTCGCTCAAAACTATGCAAAGACATTTTGATTGCCAATTTAAAATATTAAGGGTTTTTTTACCTTCTTGGACAAACATAAACCGGTCAACGACTTTCAACAGCTTTATTTCGTCAAACTCTTGTGCAGAAAATAATAAAACTTGCTGATGTATACAGTTAATATGTTATTGAGGTTTCAATTTCAGTAGGTCTACGTTAACGTTTCCGATCGCGGTATCGAAATTTTCACGATTTCATGAAGTCCATCATTGTTGTTCCATTGTGATGTCATGCACGTGACATTGATAGAAATTCCTACATCCCTCTCCTGGACAGTCTATCATATGTGCATGTGCTTGTTTATTAGGTTGCTTGGTTATTTGTTTGGTTTGGTTAAGCGGCCTCGCAACCACAGTCATATCAGGACAGGTGCCTTTGGAGACACTCTGGAAAGGAGAAAATAGAAACAAAAAGAACAAAAGATCACAAAAAAGGTAAACAGGAAATGAAACGAAAACAATCCTAGTGTTGCAGGAAGGTTCCACATGGTTTCACTCTGTGAAATAGAAAAGGTCGGGTTTCAAATTCATAAGATCTTAGTTAAACATTGTTTAACCTTTTACACTTTCCAATAAACAAATGACCAAACACCCCCTTGTTATTTGCTATAGGATGAAAACAGGATAAAAGCAGTGAGTGAGCGTTAGTTATGTTGTAGGTTTTGTATATGTTCGATTATGTTATATGTGGTGTATGTCCTGAATTCTGCTAGTGTTTCTGATTGGATTATTGTTTTGGGTAGGAGATTCCACTGTATTATGGTGTATGGAAAAAATGAGTGTCTGTATGTGTCTTTGGATGTGTAGATATGTCTGTAACTAAGGAGCTGGTTGAAATAAAACAAGAATACCCCTATGTGCCATTGAATGAGTTTTTTCTGTTTTTTCTACAACGTTATCACACAAGCGAAAGAGCGAAATGAAGTTCTACCTGATTGACTCCGTATGGTAAGCACTGCTTGTAACAGGGAATCATTTCCTCTTTAGCTGTAACGACACTCGTATAATACACAGAACAAGTTTCCATGTGCACTGAAAAATAATATGTACATTACAACGTAACATGAATCTGTACAAGTACCGCATAACAGGTACAAAATGGTAAGGCCAATATCAAAACCCTTCGATAGCATATAACCGTCCAACACATTACTGTCATTTAGTTAACTCCAGTGTAAGATTAAGACTTATATCTATGTAGAAGAATAACAGAAAATGAAAAGACAAAGAACTAAAAATGTGATCAATGCCACAGGTCCTTATCATTCAGTATTCGATTGGTGAACATTCCTGAAATAAACAACGATATACTACAAGCTACATTGTGTAGAATGGAAATCATTATAAATCCCCGATATGGACAATTGTGTATGTCGGTTTCTGCTTTGTACTTAGATTTTTGTTGTATCATTGAAGGAACGCCAGTATTCCGGACGTCCCAAGTCCGTCCATAGTCAGTAACTGGCGTGCATTGGTACGTTAACTCCCTGGCGGTGTATAGGGCATAATAGTCAAAGGTTTGTTCTTTATCCAGGTGCTGCAGTTACTTCACATTTTACGCGTTATTGACCGCATTTGTACGAGTAGTATCGTAACTATGAATAAGCAAAGATGAAAGGGATTGAACTATATTTTGTTGGCACCCACACGCAGCGTGGGTAATAATGGATAGCGATTACTTGGATCAATAGCCCCCTCTCCGTTTCCTTTCAGGGATATGACAGGGGCCACGTGACTCCGCCTACGAAAAGTTTATTGGAGTTTTGATGTGTCAATCTCTTTCAATTTTATTGATCTAGTGATATAACGAATATTAAACATCATTTGTAATCCACTACAACCGCGATCATAACACTAACCTCATATCTCGTCTATGGAGTTTATTATATATGATATCCAAAAAGCCTACTTTAGATTAACATTTTCATTAATTACAAACAACTTTTTGTTTTCATGTTCTCTTTATCAAGCTGGGGATACTTTCTGAAATAAGGCACAACATTGTGTACACACGTAGGTACTTGTTACTATAGGGTATAACCTGTGCCACAAAGTAGTAGCCCCGGCCTGGTATGGGGCATAGGTGAAGGCAACACATGGCTCGCGACATTTATGACTATGACCTAAAATATGTCAAAACCAGTCAACTGAACACGGCATCACCAAAAGTGGTTTATTCAGTTATAAAATGAACCGCGATTCATTTGTAGCATAAAGTGAACGCATTTTAGATTATAAATTCAAGATAAAAGACATCCAACTTACAATGGAAGTTTGCTAATGTTTTTAGTGAAGCTATATATAACAATTGTTAAGTTGACTATACTTTTGACGCCCGACTTTTATCGTAAGAGCTTCCCCTTGGGTATCGTTAACGATAGGAAGATCAGTGAGGCGCCGGGCTGTGATGTGTCCGTTCGTTCTACTGATCACGTAATAGATAATTAATTAACATTTATTGATTAATAAACGCCTCATTGGCACCATATCTCTACTGGTTTTACATCATGTCACGTGATTACCATATGAATGAGAGTTTTGTATTTTTAGAAAACGCCAATAATTGTGATTCTACAATTTTTTTGTACGTTCAATCAAACTGTTGTTGTGTATTCTAGTGTTGTTGTGTATTTTAGTGTTGTTGTGTATTCTACTGTTGTTGTGTATTTTAGTGTTGTTGTGTATTCAAGTGTTGTTTAGTGTTCTACTGTTGTTGTGTGTTCTAGGGTTGTTGTGTATTCTAGTGTTGTTTAGTGTTCTACTGTTGTTGTGTATTTTAGTGTTGTTGTGTATTCTTGTGTTGTTTAGTGTTCTACTGTTGTTGTGAATTCAAGTGTTGTTTAATGTTCTACTGTTGTTGTGTATTCTAGTAATAATAATAATAATAAACATTTATATATAGAGCCCTATATAATGTGTACACTTACTCTAAAGCGCTTTACAACATATTGATAGTAGTAATGGTTATAATTGTGAAAACAAAAAACGAAGGCTTAACAATCAATTTTATACATTTAAGCAAGCAATGTGCACATAATTGAACAAAATTAATAAAAGTGTTGTTGTGTGTTCTACTATTGTTGTGTATTCTAGTATTGTTGTGTATTCTACTCTTGTTGTGTGTTCTACTGTTGTTGTGTATTCTAGTGTTGTTGTGTATCCTAGTGTTGTTGTTTGTTCTACTGTTGTTGTGTATTCTAGTGTTGTTGTGTATTCTACTGTTGTTTTGCATTCTAGTGTTGTTGTGTATTCTAGTGTTGTTGTGTATTCTAGTGTTGTTGTGTGTTCTAGTGTTGTTGTGTATTCTAGTGTTGTTGTGTATTCTAGTGTTGTTGTGTATCCTAGTGTTGTTGTTTGTTCTACTGTTGTTGTGTATTCTAGTGTTGTTGTGTATTCTAGTGTTGTTGTTTGTTCTAGTGTTGTTGTGTATTCTAGGGTTGTTGTGTATCCTAGTGTTGTTGTTTGTTCTAGTGTTGTTGCGTATTCTAGTGTTGTTGTGTATCCTAGTGTTGTTGTTTGTTCTACTGTTGTTGTGTATTCTAGTGTTGTTGTGTATTCTAGTGTTGTTGTCTATCCTAGTGTTGTTGTTTGTTCTAGTGTTGTTGTGGATTCTAGTGTTGTTGTGTATCCTAGTGTTGTTGTTTGTGCTAGTGTTGTTGTGTATTCTAGTGTTGTTGTGTGTTCTAGTGTTGTTGTGTGTTCCACTGCTGTTGTGTAGTATAGTGATTTTGTGCAGTATAGGGATTTGTGCGTTCTAGTGTTGTTGTGTATTCTGGGTTGTTGTGTATTCTAGTGTCGTTGTTTGTTCTAGTGTCGTTGTTTGTTCTTCTGTTGTTGTGTAGTATAATGATTTTTTGTGTAATCTAGTGTTGTTGTGTATTCTAGTGTTGTTGTGTATTCTAGTGTTGTTGTGTATTCTAGTGTTGTTGTGTATTCTAGTGTTGTTGTGTGTTCTAGTGTTGTTGTGTATTCTAGTGTTGTTGTGTATTCTAGTGTTGTTGTGTATTCTAGTGTTGTTGTGTATTCTAGTGTTGTTGTGTGTTCTAGTGTTGTTGTGTATTCTAGTGTTGTTGTGTGTTCTAGTGTTGTTGTGTGTTATAGTGTCGTTGTTTGTTCTACTGTTGTTGTGTATTCTACTGTTGTTGTGTATTCTACTGAGGTTGTGTATTCTACTGTTGTTGTGTATTCTAGTGTTGTTGTGTATTCTACTTTTGTTGTATATTCTAGTGTTGTTGTGTATTCTACTTTTGTTGTGTATTCTACTGTTGTTGTGCATTCTAGTGTTGTTGTGTATTCTAGTGTTGTTGTGTATTCTACTGTTGTTGTGTATTCTACTGTTGTTGTGTATTCTAGTGTCGTTGTGTATTCTAGTGTTGTTGTGTATTCTACTGTTGTTGTGTATTCTAGTGTCGTTATTTGTTCTTCTGTTGTTGTATAGTATAGTGATTTTTTGTGTATTCTACTGTTGTTGTTTATTATTTTGTTGTTGTGAAGTATAGTGATTTTGTGTACTATAGTGATTTTGTGTGGTATACTACTTTTTGCGTTCTAGTGTTGTTGTGTACTGTAGTGTTGTTGTGTAGTCAAGTGTTGTTTTGTATGCTAATGTTGTTCTGAATTCTAGTGTTGTCATATATTCTAGTGTTGTTGTGTGTTCTAGTGTTGTTGTGTATTCTACTGTTGTTGTTTATTATTTTGTTGTTGTGAAGTATAGTGATTTTGTGTAATATAATGATTTTGTGTAGTATAGTGATTTCGTTTAGTATAGTGAGTTTGTGTACTATAGTGATTTTGTGTGGTATACTGACTTTTTGCGTTCTAGTGTTGTTGTGTACTATAGTGTTGTTGTGTAGTCAAGTGTTGTTGTGTATGCTAAAGTTGTTCTGAATTCTAGTGTTGTCATATATTCTAGTGTTGTTGTGTTTTCTAGTGTTGTTGTGTGTTCTAGTGTTGTTGTGTGTTCTAGTGTTGTTGTGTGTTCTAGTGTCGTTGTTTGTTCTACTGTTGTTGTGTAGTATAGTGATTTTGTGTAGTATAGGGATTTTGTGTACTGTAATGTTTTTGTGTACTATACAATTTTGTTGTGTACTATACAGTGTTGTTGTGTACTATACAGTGTTGTTGTGTATTATACAGTGTTATTGTGTACTTTACAGTGTTATTGTGTACTATACAGTGTTGTTGTGTACTATACAATGTTTTTGTGAACTATATACTGTTATTTTGTACCTTACAGTGTTGTTGTGTACTATACAGGTTTTTTGTGTACAATACAGTGTTGTTGTATGATAAACAGTGTTGTTCTATGCTATACAGTGTTGTTGTGTACTATGCAGTGTTGGTGTGTACTATACAGTGTTTTTGTGTACTATACAGTGTTATTGTATACTATACAGTGTTATTTTGTACTTTACAGTGTTGTTGTGTATTATACAGTGTTGTTTACTATACAGTGTTGTTGTATGCTAAACAGTGTTGTTCTATGCTATACAGTGTTGTTGTGTACTATACAGTGTTGTTGTGTATTATACAGTGTTAATGTATACTATACAGTGTTATTGTGTACTTTACAGTGTTATTGTATGTTATACAGTGTTATTGTATAATATACAGTTTTATTGTGTACTTAACAGTGTTATTGTTTAATACAGTGTTGTTGTGTACTATTCAGTGTTGTTGTGTACTATACAGTAATGTTGTGTACTATACAGTGTTGTTTACTATACAGTGTTGTTGTGTACTATACAGTGTTGTTGTTTACTATACAGTGTTGTTGTATATGTTTTGTAGTGTTGTTTTGTACTAAACAGGGTTATTGTGTACTATACAGTGTTGTTGTTTACTATACAGTAATGTTGTATATGTTTTGTAGTGTTGTTTTGTACTATACAGTGTTGTTGTGTACTATACAGTGTTGTTGTGTACTATACAGTGTTGTTGTGTACTATACAGTGTATTTGTGTACTATGCAGTGTTATTGTATAATATACAGTGTTATTGTGTACTTTACAGTGTTATTGTATAATACAGTGTTGTTGTGTACTATACAGTGTTGTTGTGTACTATACAGTGTTGTTGTGTACTATACAGTGTTGTTGTGTACTATACAGTAATGTTGTGTACTATACAGTGTTGTTTACTATACAGTGTTATTGTGTACCATACAGTGTTGTTGTTTACTATACAATGTTGCTGTTTACTATACAGTGTTGTTGTATATGTTTTGTAGTGTTGTTTTGTACTATACAGTGTTGTTGTGTACTATACAGTGTAATTGTGTACTATGCAGTGTTATTGTATAATACACAGTGTTATTGTGTACTTTACAGTGTTATTGTATAATACAGTGTTGTTGTGTACTATTCAGCGTTGTTGTGTACTATACAGTGTTGTTGTGTACTATACAGTGTTGTTGTGTACTATACAGTAATGTTGTGTACTATACAGTGTTGTTGTGTACTATTCAGCGTTGTTGTGTACTATACAGTGTTGTTGTGTACTATACAGTAATGTTGTGTACTATACAGTGTTGTTTACTATACAGTGTTATTGTGTACTATACAGTGTTGTTGTTTACTATACAGTGTTGCTGTTTACTATACAGTGTTGTTGTATATGTTTTGTAGCGTTGTTTTGTACTATACAGTGTTGTTGTGTACTATACAGTGTAATTGTGTACTATGCAGTGTTATTGTATAATACACAGTGTTATTGTGTACTTTACAGTGTTATTGTATAATACAGTGTTGTTGTGTACTATACAGTAATGTTGTGTACTATACAGTGTTGTTTACTATACAGTGTTGTTGTATATGGTTTGTAGTGTTGTTTTGTTCTATATAGTGTTGTTGTGTACAATATAGTGTTGTTGTGTACTAAACAGTGTTGTTGTGTACTATACAGTGTTGTTTACTATACAGTATTGTTGTTTATGTTTTGTAGTGTTGTTTTGTACGATATCATTTTGATTGTTACATGTATATGGTGTTAAAGTGCATTATATACTGTTATTGTCTACAAAAACAGTGTTGTTGTATTAAAGGTTGTAGTTGTGTACTATATATGATTTTCGTGTAATTTACATTTTACTTGTGTCGTATTGTTTAGTTAGATTAATGACCCTTTATATGTATGGTTAATGAAGACTGTGTTTAAGACAATACGGCAATTCAATGGTCATTTTAATCTGCCAATGCAGTGAGGTTTAGTTTGATTTGATTTTGTTTAATGCCCTATCAACTGCTAAGGTCATTTAAGGACGTGCCTCCATGTGTGTATTGTATGTGTGCATATCTGCTGAAGACTCTGTGTGTTGGTGTAGTTACCTTTTTGTGATTGCGCCGATCTGATGCCAAATTTAAAGTGTTACCTCACTGAAATACCTAGAAGGGTCCCAGCACAACACCCCGCTCGGTTACATTACATCATACTGACAACGGGTGAACCAGTTGTTGCCATTACCATACATTTAATGATTACTACCATGTTAAAGGACTTTCGTATGTCCCGACATGGGAACTGAACCCGTTGCCTTTCTCACCTGGGCGAACATTCGACATTAAAGCCAAAAGTGAGGTTTTACCCTGCAAGGTTCTAGGAAACCAAGGATAATGAGAAGTAGAGAGAAATAGAAAGATTTCAAATATTGCAATGGGTGCAGCAGCTTTATTTTGGTCGCTTTTATGTCCCGACGTAGAGCGCACAAAAGCAAATCCATCAATTTGCAGGGGTTTCCACATTAGTCGCCACTTACAATCATGCAGTGGGTAACAGCTGGTATATATTTGTGTTGATGCCCGACTTGCAGGGGAGGTCAATGCAGTGAAATGTCATGGTCTAAATATGGTTACATGATACTCCACCTGCCCTGGTCACGTTATTATAGTGACTCATTAATATAACAACTAATCACACGTGTAAAAGTAAGTGCGGGTTTTATCTGACTACTAGAAAAGAAAGTAACAGGAAATGTTTTTCAAATGTATTGAATCGACACCTCTATATGCATTAGTCGAATATGAAAGGTCATATATTGGCAAGTCGGGGCCAGCAGCTGAACCGTGAAGTTCCATAGTTCCGGCAAACAACGAAATACTATTAACACCGCCAAGGTCAAACAGTGTGAAGCTTCTTTATCTCAGAGACGTTTCGGTGTCGTCCTACCGCCATTGACAGTTGTTAGCTATATCGATTATTTTGTTATGAGAATAGTTAACAATAAGATTATTTGTAATATTTATTTGTACTCTTAGTATAAACAATTTATTGCAAAATAACATGATTAATACGAATTGACATGTTGTTAAGCTTGCTGTAAAATTGCGCTTAAATTCTGACAGAACAGTAACATCGAAATGATCATGTCTGTAAAGTGTACACAGACTACACGACTAGTTAAACAGGTCACGGCTAACTGGTAACTCTTTTTTTGTTCAATATCATTAGATATAGGCTGCAGTCACGGAGATCTATACCCATTAACACAACAATCTACACTGGAGAGGAGATCAATGAAGTAAAGGCTGCTGCGATGGTCAGTTACAGTGAAATAAATACCTTTGTTCAGATATCATTACAAATTACAGTGCACATCGCCGAGTAGCAACAAGCGTCGCTAATATAGCACACATACACAAAACTCAAATGATTACATTTGTTAGAGATGATACACAAAGGCAATCGACCGGCTGTCGAGCCTTCCGAGTTTATTCAATACGACATCTTTAAGGAGCACATATACTGGTACCTAATAATTAATTATTAGCAAACATGTAACTGAACAACTCATTTTTGAAGGAAAGAAAAAGTCAAATTATAATTATATATGTATGTAGCTTAGACCAACACAAGGCAAATATTAGAATAGTCAATTAAAATCAGATACGAAGAAAACAACACCAGGATACGAGAAGAAACCAAACAGGAGGAGATATAAAATCGGAGACGATACCAGGATTTGAGGAGACATCAAACACAAGGACAAGGAGATATGAAATCTACTGACAAAATCGGAGACGATACCAGGATTTGAGGAGACATCAAACACAAGGACAAGGAGATATAAAATCTACTGACAAAATCGGAGACGATACCAGGATTCGAGGAGACGCCAAACACGAGGAGATATGAAATCCTCTGACAAAATCGAAGACGGCACCAGGATTCGAGGAGACACCATCCACAAGGAAACATCAAATCCACAAACAAAATCGGAGACGATACCAAGATTCGAGGAGACACCAAACAAGAGGAGATATCATATCCAAAATCAAAATCGGAGACGATATCAGTATTCGATGAAACACCAAAAATAATAGGAGATATAAAATCTACTGACATAATCGAAGACGACACCAGGATTCGATGAAACATGAAACAGGAGGAGATATAAAAATCCATTGACAAAATCGGAGAAGACACCATAAGACGTTTCCAAATACACATGTGGCACCCGTACCAAAACCTATAAGTGCTATATCGCTGAAATTTTGTGACTTCACAAAAGCTACTGTTAAGAGTCATATCGCTGAGATATGGTTACTATACAAAGGCTACTTACTGCAAAGTGTCATGTTGCTGAAATATCGTGACTATACACAGGTTTGTGTAAAGTGTAATATCGCTGAAATATCGTGCTACACACAGGCTACTGTAAAGTGTCATATCGCTGAAATATCGTAACTATACAAAGGCTACGGTAAAGTATCGTGTTGCTGAAATATCGTGACTTTACAAAAGCCACTGTAAAGTGTCATGCTGCTGAAATATCGTTACTATAAAAAGGCTACGATGAAGTGTCATATCGCTGAAATATCGTGACTATACAAAGGCTACTATAAAGTGTCATATCGCTGAAATATCGTAACTATACAAAGGCTACGGGAAAGTGTCATATCGCTGAAATATCGTGCGACACAAGGACTACTGTAAATTGTCATATCTCTGAAATATCGTGACTTTACACAGGCTACTGTAAAGTGTCATATCGCTGAAATATCGTAACTATACAAAGGCGAGGGTAAAGTATCATATTGCTGAAATATTGTGACTATACAAAGGCTACTGTAAAGTGTCATGTTGCTGAAATATCGTGACTACATAATGGTTACTGTAAAGTATCATATCGCTGAAATATCATGCTACACATATGCTACTGTAAATTGTCATATCGCTGAAATATCGTTACTATACGAAGGTTACTGTAAAGTGTCATGTTGCTGAAATATCGTGACTACATAATGGCTACTGTTAAGTGTCATGTTGTTGAAATATCGTGACTATACAAAGGCTACGGTAAAGTGTCATGTTGCTGAAATATCGTTATTATACAAAGGCTACGGTAGGGTGTCATGTTGCTGAAATATCGTGACTACATAATGGCTACTGTAAAGTGTCATGTTGTTGAAATATCGTGACTATACAAAGGCTACGATAAATTGTCATGTTGCTGAAATATCGTTACTATACCAAGACTACTGTAAAGTGTCATGTTGCTGAAATATCGCGACTATACAAAGGCTACTGTAAAGTGTTATGTTGCTGACATATCGTAACTATACAAAGGCTACTATAAAGGGTCATGTTGCTGAAATATCGTTACTACACCAAGACTACTGTAAAGTGTCATGTTGCTGAAATGTCATGACTACATAATGGCTACTGTAAAGTGTCATATCGCTGAAATATCGTAACTATACAAAGGCTACTATAAAGTGTCATGTTGCTGAAATATCGTAACTATACAAAGGCTACGGTAAAGTGTCATGTTGCTGAAATATCGCGACTATACAAAGGCTACTGTAAAGTGTTCTATCGCTCAAATATCGTAACTATACAAAGGCTACTGTAAAATATCGTGTGCTGAAATATCGTGACTTTACAAAGGCTATTGTAAAGAGTCATATCGATAAAATATCGTTACCATACAAAGGCTACTCTAAAGTGTTATATCGCTGAAATATCGTGACTACATAATGGCTACTGTAAAGTGTCATATCGCTAAAATATCGTGACTACATAATGGCTACTGTTAAGTGTCATTTTGCAGAAATATCGTTACTATAAGAAGGCTACTGTAAAGTGTTATATCGCTCAAATATCGTAACTATACAAAGGCTCCTGTAAAATATCATGTTGCTTAAATATCGTTACAATAAAAAGGCAACGGTAAAGTGTCATATCGCTGAAATATCGTAACTATACAAAGGCTCCTGTTAAGTGTCATATCTCTTAAACATCGTGACTATACAAAGGCTACTGTAAAGTGCCATATCACTGAAATATCGTTACATACAAAGGCTACGGTAAAGTGTCATAACGCTGAAATATCGTAACTGTACCAAATTTACTGTAAAGTGTCATGTTGCTGAAATATCATTACGATACAAAGGCTACTGTTAAGTGTCATATCGCTTAAACATCGTGACTATACAAAGGCTACTATAAAGTGTCATATCGCTGAAATATCGTGACTATTCCAAGGCTACTACAAAGTGTCATGTTGGTGAAATATCGTGACGATACTA
>NW_018479643.1:0-477 GCF_002113885.1 Mizuhopecten yessoensis | reverse complement strand
TAAAGTGTCATGTTGCTGAAATATCGTGACTATAAAAAGGCTACTGTAAAGTGTCATATCGCTGAAATATCGTGAATATACAAAGTCTAATGTAATGTGTCATGTTGCTAAAATATCGTGACTATACAAAGTCTACTGTAAAGTGTCATGTTGCTGAAATATCGTTACTATAAAAAGGCTACTGTAAAGTGTCATATCGCTCAAATATCTTGACTGTACAATTGCTACTGTAAAGTGTCATATCGCTGAAAAATCGTGACTATGCAAAGGCTACTGTAAAGTGTCATATTGCTGAAATAGCGTAATTATTCAAAAGCTAATATAAACTGACATGTTGCTGAAATAACGTTACTACACAAAGGCTATTGTAAAGTGTCACGTTGTAGAAATATCGTGACTATTTAAAGGCTACTGTAAAGTGTCATATCGCTCAAATATCGTGACTACATAATGGCTACTGTAAAGTGTCATATCGCT
>NW_018479642.1:0-18165 GCF_002113885.1 Mizuhopecten yessoensis | reverse complement strand
TCCTGTCTTTACTTATTTTGAAAGTCACGATTTGTTGTTCTTTAGTGAATAAACAGCCGGTTTTTTATTTGATAATAGTGACGCTAATTGTAACCAAAGACATATTTTGGCTGAGTTATATGGTGGCGTATATAGCCAAAATATATGTCTCGACTTGTTATTAAGTCTATGTAGGATGTTGATATACTAGCCTCTGACCAAATCACATTTTATTTGTAATTATTATACCTCCAGTGAAAATCCTATGATCTGATTTATCGAGACCAATTATTCATTTTACACTGTCACTGTCGCTTAACATTCAATGGAAGGGTGCTTCCCAACGACCTAGCAACAGTTGACAGTGTGTGTGACAGTGTACGAAAAGTGACCGCGAAAAGGAGATGCGCGTACGGTTTGTTTCAGTCGCCATGTTTGTGCATTGCGATTCATCGCGATTTGGGTTCAGAGGCACTGTTTGTCACTACTGTGAATAGCTTGCCGTTGATAAGTTCGACGATGTTACGCTGAGATGAGTGAGATTTCCAAGCGCTTTATTAACGTGGTAATCGGGATAAATAATTGGACCTCTGCTCAATAAAGTAAAAATGGTTAGACTTACAAATGTCAGATGATAAGAAAAATCTTTTGACAGATAATTACTCGTAAAGCACGCATCGTACCGTCAAACTAACATAAACAAAGAAGTTGAGATTGATGTGATAACAATACGATATTTGTTACAAATTTCAAAACTTAATTATAGTCTATCGGTATAATAAAACAAATACTATATTCATTAGAATGTGACAGTGCCTAGGATCACCCCTCCGATATGTCTGTCACTCCAGGCGAAGCTATGACAGTGATACCCTCGGGCACTGTCAAATTCCAATGAATGTAGTATTTATGTGATAGTTAATAGGATAATGCTTGATGATTTAAAAAACCTTTTCAAGATTGGGTTTTCATTATGAACATATTTCCGTACGTGTTTAAATTCCAAGGGAAATATGTTCATAATTATTGATTTAGAAATCGACGAGAATTTAATTTGTGCACGGTATCATACGAGTTTGTACCACAGTTGATTTTTGCGATCTTGAGAGCCATGAGTGTCAGTAATTCTTTGGCGTATGGTAGACACTCTTTTGTACGTAAAACGCATAACGCAAAGTTGAGTCAAGAGGTTTTCTAGCTGTCACCTGTGTTACATTTTTCATACCACATTAAATAGAAGTTACAAGACCAAAGAAGTTACAAAACCCTGGGGTCGGTTGGGGTACCATAACATAATACATATTATGATCCTAACATTGTGATGATCACCTAATATTTTTATTCAATTAGGCCTTTTTCTATTAATATATACATATCCAGGTAACCGTGTTTAACCAATGATTTAAAGAATTATAGGGATTGTCTTCGGTTACGTCAATTTTAGTCGACAGCCCCCAGGCTACAATAAACAATACGTTGACTTACAGAAATCTTTGTTCGTCTATGTCAAATTATAGAAGTTAGCTATCTGTCTTGAAAGTCGTTAGAAAAAAACATGGACGTAAAAAAGTCTTCAAGGTCAATATGAAGACTAATGTATATATGTTTTATAAGTGATACTCTCTAAGCTTTCTGTTTATAAATATAAAGACTAACTCATAGTGGGCTAATAACCTTCTTTCAATGATATAACTTAAAAGCGTTAATAAATCAGATGGGTTGGACAGATATTTCCTGTCCTGACTTATTGTGAAAGTCACGATTAGTAAATAACAGTTTTTTTTTATTTGATAATAGTGACTCCAATTGTAACCAAAGAAAATCTTTTGGCTGATTTATATGGTGGCGTATACAGGTCTCGGCCTGTTATCAAGTCTATGTAAGATGTTGATATACTAGCCTCTGACTAAATTGCATTATATTTGTGTAATATATGCTAGTATTTACCTGTATTTGTACCAAATGTGTGTTACCTGTATTATTACGTGTAAATGAGTGCGTCTTATCATGTGGGTTCATTCATACGAATATATACCGCTGTCTCACTCTCTGAGAGCGGACCAGCGAGATATATTCAGGTGAGCGAGACAATAGAGCTAAACTCTCGGTGACGTGAAGAAAACCACAGGACCAGAACGGCAGAGGGTTGACGTCGGTGGGTGGGCACGGGTTGTACCCAGGTACGCCGCAGGGGCGTTCGGGTACTCCAGAGCCTCTGGTTGGATCTTCCTCATGACACCGACTGAACGTCACTAGTATGACGCTAACGCCGGTACAGAATGTAATCGGGTACCCATATAATAGGTCGCACTATTCCTAAACGTTGTTGTAAATGGTGTCAGTGCTAATAAACTGTCAGTTGAGTGTTGGGTATTTTGTCGCACTACAGACTCAACATTTTTATTGCAATTTGTTTGACCTCAAAACACAATATTCCTAGCCTAGGGATCTATATGTCAGAAACACATTGGGAATTATTTGAGGGGCTATCAACAAACATATATGCAATACCCACAGAAAAAATTGACATTGTAAGAGACAAAGAGATTAAACATGTAATTCTTATTGGGCTACTTACACACGGGGAAAGATCAGGGATTAGCGAAATGATACAACACAAACCTGTAATAGACCTGATACATCTTGATAACATCACCACAAACATACATGTATATATCAATTAGCATGATAGTTTACTCGCGTATTTCAAGCTAAAAGCAGGAAATAGTTGCATGTAACCTCAGTAAGTAAATTTCATGGACAAAAAATGTCTGAATGCAGTAAGACGGGTTTCAATTACAGTTATCTGTACTCGAAATCATATGCGGTAATATTTCTCTTCAGAACAAAATTTGTTTGACAAACGTTTAAAGACATGATTGCTCCATTCAGTGTGTAAATATAAAAACGCGGTCTATCTCTTAAAGTTCATATTTCACAACTTTGTATTCTAGCTTCCTTTTAGAATCTATTTAGATTTGTTATGGTGTTGACGGCATGTCTTTGTCAGTATTTATAATAGACTACAAAGTTAAAACTAACATGTAATCCCTGAACACTGTTTTTATATTAAAACTATCGTTTTTTAGTCGCATCTATAGATAATTTGTAGGTATAACCCAGGGAAACATGAGGCTTCTCAAAGGGGTAAGTAAATGTCCGACTATTCAGTTATTGATTTTGGTAACCGGTTCGAGGTCTTACGACCGAGTAACCGGTTAACCGGCTAACCGTTGACAACCCTAATATAAAAACTATACCTACTTGTTGACCTTAGAGGCTTTTTTCTTTTTACGCTTAGGTTTTTCTAACGTTTTCAAAGACAGATAGCTTAATTCTATACGTGAAAAATACTTTGCAGTCAGAGCTATATGGTAGTGGATAGTGGATAGGTATGTTAAACCTCAAAGGAGAAAGCCTCCTTAGTTATCTCCCTTGTCTAGTCTGTTCCATGCAAGTGGTATGAGTCTTATAGGACATCAGGTCACCTGAACCACCTGAACCTGTTTCGACAGATAGTTCAGAGAATGAAGAGCTGGTGTCTCCACGGAGATCACACATGAACCTGAAACTGCCGGAAAGGCTCGGCCAGTGTGTGTGCTCCCTAAATGCTGTTTGTGGCAATCGTGAAGTCTGGGTGTAGTTTTATATATATTAGAATATACTTACTTAGACTAATCTTAAGGATCCTTAATTAGTTGTACTGTAAATTGAGGATTGAGGTGGATACAAATCGTTTCACAGCGTTTTGCAAAATAGTCCATACTTTTAGTCAATTCCATGGCACAGAGACAGTGATTCGAAAAAGATGGAGCTAACAGACAATTTCTAGGACATATTTCAGGAATTCCTTTCCAATAATTTGTAATTAAATGTCATAACGATTGATCGATTGCTTTACAGATTTTATTTACACAATGACTTTGCATGGTTTTAATTATTTTGGTTAAAGAACATTGCATGCATTTCATTGTTTTGTACAGATTACAGACTTACATCGCTGTGACAAGGCGGTATGACTGGATTTCACTTGAACAGATTTTTAGTCCGGGTTATTTTAAAGGCCGAGATTCAGTACAATTTGTGTATGTTGGTGTTATCTGGGACATTGAAAGTATCATTTAATTTTGTCCCGGCAAGGCTACAGAGCCAGCTCCCTAATGTCTAGTTTTGTGGGCAGCACACGTGTGTCTGTGTCTATAAGTGTACACTGAAGGTATTTTGACCACTCATGAATGGTGTGAGCCTATAACCCCTTCTCTTGGTTGATATTGATACAAGAAAATACATGAACAAGTTGTTTCATTATGAAATAGTCATACATGTATTTACTTGAGCATTAAATGGGATAAATGTATATAAAGACATATATAACAACATTATTGTATGAATAGAGACATAAATAGAATTAATGGCGGTATACATTATAGAACACATTATAAAATGTATTCCATAAATGACTTTCCATACATTATATATTTTGTATATATATGTCTTTTTAGAAAGTATGATTAAAAAGCAAACATACATATGTTTTCATGCAGCATGATATGAATATGATAATAATGTCCTATTTTATTTCTATACAATATTAATATTACACTTTTAGTGAAATAATATCTGGTATTTAAATCATTATTTTTTAATAACATATATTATTGCTGTTGAGATAAAAAAAAACAAATAAATCCACTACCAGAAACAATGAATACTATATAAACTCCAAACTCGAAACACAAATCACTGTTACATATATGTATCAAGTGAATCAACATCAAAGCCAAAGTTGAAATCACAAAAAATCATCAAACAGTGTTTCCGTATTTGAAATGTAGGATTATAATCCAATTTGAAAAACCAATTTGTACCCAAATCCTAAAGGACAGCCATACATGGGACATAAGTGGGAATAGCTGTGAATAGAATAGTTTATAGAATAATATCATTCAATGAAAAATAATGTTTACATCATTAAAACCAAAATTATCATTCTGAACAATAGTGTCTGTTAATTGTTTTTGTTTTCCACAGCTTGTCAATGTAAACAAACACAGTCAATTCACAATTATCATGAGACATATCATGTTGCACATAACTGTACAGAGCACGACCTCTTCTAACACAAACTGAGTTTGGCTGCTGACCTGTCACATCAATTTTGTGTAGAAATGAGGTAGCCAGTGGTTTGCCTGGATAACGAATCCCGGCCTTTAAGGTTACAACAAATGTCGGTGGGCGCGGAAGTTGATTTTGCATTTATTGTATGTATATGTGAGGGTGAATGTATTCACTGTATTGTCCTGTATTGTAGGATTTTGCATTGCAAAGAGAAAGGGAAACACTAAACTTTTCTGTGGGCTTAATAATTGATCAACCGGTGACATATATAAAGTTTATATGCAGTGAGGTGCGAGAATACAAAAATTTGGTTTGATTTCCATGGTTCAGGTTTCAAGGCTGATGTCCAATGCTATTTATAGAAAATCTGTCAGAAAAAAATAAGGAGAGGACTTTCACATACTTTGCCTGTGCCCAATTCCTCTTATATGCAAGACCTATACAATTCATATTCTTAAATGGAAAAACAAAAATTCATGATCGAAAAAAAATCTCTGCAGCATGCAGTCATTTGTTTATCCACAACAAGAAATGTTTTTCTAAAGTGTGATCCAAGGTTCGGACGCCAACTCTACCCTCTCTGCTTGCAAGTAATTGTGGAATAATCTGTTTTACCAATACTCGCGGTACTTCGCTATCACGGGTAATATTTAAGGGGAAAAAATAATGGATTACCCTTTAAACAAGATTGAAATCAATGACTTGAAAGAACATTTCCTTTTTAGATATTGATATTATTGTTATGATATAAAATTTCAGTTAAGAACAATATTGGCCTGCACAGTTCTTGTATTTTGTTAAATCCTGTTTCACAATTTATGTTTTATTAAATTGATTTGACAATTTTAATTTGACATTTTTTTGGTGTCCATTTTATATATGATTATTCTCATATATTTCAAGTAAGCCATATTTATTAATAGGAATTTTATTACCTTTACCAAAAAATATTTTTGAAGGGAGAAATTTCTCATCCGAAACAAAATTACTGTCATAGGCCGAAAAATGAGATAAACAAACGATATATTTGTTTCAAATTGTGCACACTCTTTGACTAAAGCAATGTATCCTGCTTGTTTTATCCGTTTTGACTATCATATTGTTCCATATAACATCAATCAAAAGTGCAATGTGTTTGATGCACTTTATGATATATACAATTCTTGTCAGATATCCAGTAATTAATAAGATACATACAAAGTCCTTTTCGTTCTCATTATTGTCTTGTATTTTGTTGACTGTAGGTCGAATGCTTGTAATTAGATGACGGTTACACTCAACACAATTAACTCAATCTAAGTGGAGAGTATTAAAACCATTTTTCAAAATAAGTCAGGACAGCAATTGTCAGCTCACCCCAACTAGAAGTAGTCTAATTTATTAACGTATTCAAGCTCTACGAATTAAAGAAATAACTTTTATAACCAAAAAGCATCAGTTGTATTACTAATTAAAATACACATCTGAAGATGTCACAGTGGCCTTGACGACGAATTTCTTTTCGACTCAGGGTCTGTATAACCGTCTCCAACACAGGTAAGGCTAAGTTCAATAATATGTTGATCAGGTAAAACAGTGCTTTTTAGTCAGAACTCGTGGATGAAATTTGGCCAAGATATTTAACTTTTATGAAACAGTTCAATAAATACCGAATCGTCCGTCAATGTAGATTTAGAAGCGTCTTGTTACCAGGATAAAGGCAATCAAAAGTGACCGCTCCTTACTTGTGAGAATTTAAATTAGTTTACCAGTCACGTGGTACATGTGATGTCAAATGAGTAGTGGTGGGTCACTTGTCCATAGCACAGGGGCTTGTGTTTAGGAACTGCAGGTCCTATATCTTTACATATAAAGCAGTAATTGTCATATCAGCATCAGCATTATACGACGGCCTGTGTATTTCCACAAGTAGCTGTATGTAGTTCGTACATGTCACCGTTAGTGAATAACAAACACTTGTGCAATAACGTGACATAGATGATTTGGCTGAGTTCTTGGTATAGATACGATCATCTATTTATTGAGGCCTGCTAAACAAATAGCGGTATGTATAACAAGTGACAGCTTGAAACCTTAAACTTTACGCCCCGCCGTATTGCGTAATATAAACAAGAGAGGGTATTCTACGAACGTATATATACTGACCTGCAAGGCTATATGAACTGCAAATTGCACATAATTGGGATATGATTTAAAAGACGCGTCCACAAACAACAGGAAAATATCTCAGTGTCCACAAAACCATTATTTGAACTCATAATAGAAACAAAACCTCTTTTTTGAGGCTTGCTAAACAAAGAGCGATATGTAAAACAGGTGAGACCTTAAACTGAACAACCCGCCTTAAAATCAAGAGAGGGTATTCTAGACACCTATATATACTGATTTGCAAGGCTATATTAACAGCAAACTCCACAGAAATGGGATATGATTTGAACTCATGATAGAAACAAAACATGTCAAAAGGTGAACAAAGACATTTTTTGAAATGACATGATGTTACAATCGCATGTATTGCCTTGTGATGTAAATGTTGATACAGGTATTTATCTAGTGTAATGTTGTTTATGTCGAAACGCATGGGCGGGTGACAGAAGTTATAGTAAGTGTATAGAAACAGAACAGAACAGAAGTTACACGACATCAGACCACAGGTAACCAAGCGTAGCAATAGCCATCTGTCAGGAGTATTGATACTCAAAGCGGTCTCACTCATACGTTAAAGACACAGGTTACACACTTTGGAACACATAGTATTGGTAAAAGGGATTTTTGTTTTTATTCTAAAACACTTTCAACTTCAAAATTGAAAAAAACATTTTGTTTAATGTAAATTTTAAAGGAAAAATATGTATTATGTGATAAAGAACATCTATACAAAAGATGTTTCAACAAAGACTTTGACATTGGAAGTATCTTAGGTTCGTTTCAATGTTTTTATCTGCCCTAAACAAGAGCACGATATCCACTTACTTTGTTCCCCAAAATACCTTGTTTTATTTTTATTTCCATTGTTAAGACACTCTTTTGTTATCTGTACTTTTGTCCCATTGTTTTGTCATTATTACATGTAGTTTAATCTATCAGTATTGTTCTTATGATACATGAAGCTACTTGTTTGGCAGACGTCAATAAGGTGTATATTTTAGCCAAGACCCTAGTTAAGTCTTTTTATCAGATCAATGTACCCATTATGCCAAGTGTTTGCGCCTTGTTGTTGCAAGCAAAACAATACAATGTCGATCATATTTCCATTGTAGCATTGTTTACACCGTTACTAATGGTGACAATCTTAGTTTGGATTATTCCGAATCGACAGGCTGCCGAGAAGACTAAAACTATCTGTGTTTATCTTGTCACCAAGGAGATCTGAGGACAAAGNTTTAAATAGTATAGCTGAAAGCGTTAATAAATAAGATGAGTAGGACAGATATTTCCTGTCTTTACTTATTTTGAAAGTTACGATTTGTTGTTCTTAAGTGAATAAACAACCGTTTTTTATTTGATAATAGTGATTCTAATTGTAACCAAAGACATATTTTGGCTGATTAAAATTGTGGCGTATATATGTCTCGACTTGTTATAAAGTCTATGTAGGATGTTGATATACAAGCTTCTGACCAAATCACATTTTATTTGTAATTACTATACCTCCAGTGAAAATCCTATGATCTGATTAATCGAGATCAATTATTCATTTTACACTGTCACATTCGCTTAACATTCAATGGAAGGGTGCTTCCCAACGACCTAGCAACGGTTGACAGTGTTCGTGACAGTGTACGAAAAGTGACCGCGAAAAGGAGATGCGCGTACGGTTTGTTTCAGTCGCCATGTTTGTGCATTGCGATTCATCGCGCATATAGGTCCAGAGGCACTATTTGTCACTACTGTGAATAACTTGCCGTTAATAAGTTCGACGATGTAACGCTGAGATGAGTGAGATTTCCAAGCGCTTTATTAACGTGGTAGTCGGGATAAATAATTGGACGTCTGCTCTATAAAGTAAAAAAGGTTAGACTTACAGATGTCAGATGATTTGGAAAAAATCTTTTGACAGATAATTACTCGTAAAGCACGCATCGTACCGTCAAACGAACATAAACAAAGAAGTTGAGATTGATGTGATAAAAATACGATATTTGTTACAAATTTCAAAACTTAATTATAGTCTATCGGTATAATAAAACAAATACTATATTCATTAGAATGTGACAGTGCCTAGGATCACCCCTCAGGTATGTCTGTCACTCCAGGCGAAGCTATGACAGTGATACCCTCGGGCACTGTCAAACTCTAATGAATGTAGTATTTATGTGATAGTTAACAGGATAATGCTTGATGATTTAAAAAACTTTTTCAAGATTGGGTTTTCATTATTTGGATTTCCGTACGTGTTTCAATTCCAAGGGAAATATGTTCATAAATATTGATTTAGAAATCGACGAGAATTTAATTTGTGCACGGTATCATACGATTTTGTACCACAGTTGGTTTTTGCGATCGTGAGAATAGGAGAACACTACTGTGTATGGTTCTTAGGTACACACTATACGAAGACGATTATACCGATAAGGTTGACTGATCTGGGTTTCTTCATTTGAAGTAAAATTTCGTGAGCGAAAATATGACAGAGTAGATCAATATAAATTCTTCCTTGTAAAAGTGTGTCACAGAAGAAGTTATTTCATCAATTAGTAAAATATGGTATCAAATCTCCGTGGATTTAACAAATAATGGACGGTGAACTTTAATTAAAAGGGAAACATTTTCTGTGGTTTGTAAAACTTACAATTTTGAAGTGGATTTTTTTTAACGTGTCTCAACGATGACAAAAATCACCAAACATAGTAATTCGGATCAAATGCATTAATTTTTCATTTGAATTCGGTTTTTAAAATAGTAGTATATTAAACGTTGGTTATCTAGTTGTTGTTTTAAAATTAGGAGGCATGGAAGTCTTTTGGTAGGACGCCGGGCTCGTAGACGAAGGGTTGCGGGTTCGAGTCACGGCACGGCACTGTGTTGTATCTCAGAGCAAGATACTTTACTCCGCTTTTTCCAGTCAGTTGACTCAGCTGTAAATGAGTACGTGATTGGACAGCGCAATAATTGTTGAATGCTAGCTGTTAACGCTGAAATTGCAGCTCCGGCTGTACGCTCCTCGGGGAGTTGAGAAAGATACTGGCTGGTTGCAAAGGCCCTATAACCACGGGTAACAATTTGTGAACCGCTTTAGGACGACCTACGAACTAGATTGTGATAAAGCAGTATATAAGAACCTCGAATTATTATTATAAATATAATCAAATAAGGCCCTTCGATTTTTCGTGCGTTCCAATGCAATGTTCAAGTTCATTCGAGTGAAATAGAATTGCTAGCATTGTTTGGATAGGAGGTAGTATGGTCGGGGTACCATTTTATTCATTAAGGTCTTTTCTATTAATATATATATATATATCTTTATATCCATGTGACCATGTTTAACCAGTGATTTAAAGAATTCTAGTGATTGTCTTCGTTCACGTATATTTTAGCGACAGTTCACAGGCTACAATAAACAATACGTTGACTTACAGAAATCGTTAAAAAAACCTTTGTTGTTAGTCGATTTTGAATAATATCTCAAACAGATATCCTCATCATAGTACTATCTTATTGGAATGTAAACATTAACGTAATTTCTACAAACTCGGGCGATTCCTTGATCTATGTGTTCATATCAGCATCTACTAAAAACTAATATTATTCGCTTTCTGAATTAACTAAATGATATCAGCAATCAAATATCGAGAAACAATTACTGGGAAACGGCTATGAATGAACTTACGAGGGATGTTTAATGAAATTATCACATACACTGTAAAAAAGGAAAGCTAACATATTCTGTAGAAACACAAATTATGTTTCTTCTATGTCAAATTATAGAAGTTAGCTATCTGTCTTTAAAGTCGTTAGAAACATCCTGGACGTCAAAAAGAGATTCGCCTTCAAGGTCAATATGAAGACTAAGGAATATATGTTTTATAAGTGATACACTCTAAGCTTTCTGTTTATAAATATAAAGGCGAACCCATAGCGGGCTGATAACCTTCAAAATATGATGTTTATATTTTAAACGTTACCATGTCCCTTTTCCTCTTCTTCATCTAGCAGAAATATCAGTACAATGAAATATTTTGAGAGATGATATTGTTAGTTTATTAAACCGATGACAATGCTTTAATAAAATTGTAACTTCCCTGTGTGAAATGGAGGTTTTGTGTTGGTGTATTTGTGATAGTGCTAATCGAATGCCGAAATCTTAGTGTTCCTTCTTAGAAATATTATCCGGAATGAACACAGTACAGTATTCCACAAAGTCCCATTATGCTGACAATAGGTAGACAAGTCCATACCGCTACTCATACAAAGCCCTTTTCGTTCTCACTATTGTCTGGTATTTTGTTGACTGTAAGTTGAATGCTTGTAAATAGATAAAGGTTAAACTCAACACAATTAAGTCAATCTACTCTCATTTAATGTAGAGTATTAAAACTAGTTTTCAAAAAAATTCAGGACAGCAATTGTCCGCTCACCCCAAATAGAAGTAGTCTAATTTATTAACGTATTCAGCTCTATGATTTAAATAAATAACTTTTATAACCAAAAAGCATAAGTTGTATTACTAATTAAAATACACACCTGAAGTTGTTACGGTGGCCTTGACGACGGATTTCTTTTCGACTCGGAGTCTGTATAACAGTCTCACACACAGGTTAGGCTATAGATTCAGTAATATGTTGATCAGGTAAAACAGTGCTTTTCAGTCATAGCTCCTTGATGAAATTTGGCCAAGATATTTAACTTTTTTTATTAAACTGTTCGATAAATACCGAATCGTCCGTCAATGCGTATTTAGAAGCGTCTTGTTACCTTGATAAAGGCAGTCAAAAGCTCCTTACTTGCGAGAAGTTAAATGAGTTTACCAGTCACGTGGTACATGTACATGTGATGTCAAATGAGTAGTGGCGGGTCACTTGTCCATAGCACAGGGGCTTGTGTTTAGGAACTGCAGTTCCCATATCTTTACAGACAAAGCAGTAATTGTCATATCAGCATCACCATTACACGACGGCCTGTGTATTTCGTACAGGTCACCGTTAGTAACGGTATAAACATGAAAATATGGCAGACATTTTAATGTGCTGGTTCACAATAACAAACAATTGTGCAACCACGTGACATAGATGATTTGGCTGAGTTCTTGGTATAGATACGATCATCTATTTATTGAGGCTTGCTAAACAAAGAGCGATATGTAAAACAGGTGAGACCTTAAACTGAACAACCTTATAATCAAGAGAGTGTATTCTAGACACCTATATATACTGACTTGCAAGGCTATAATAACAGCAAACTCCACAGAAATGGGATATGATTTGAACTCATGAGAGAAACAAAACATGTCAAAATGTGAACAAAGTTTTTTTTGGAAATTACATGATGTTACAATCGCATGTATTGTCTTGTGATGTAAAAATTGATTACATGCATTTGTCTAGTGTTATGTTGTTTATGTCGAAACACGTGGACGGGTGACAGAAGCTATAGTAAGTGTATAGAAACAGAACAGAACAGAAGTTACACGACATCAGACCACAGGTAACCAAGCGTAGCAATAGCCATCTGTCAGGAGTATTGATACTCAAAGCGGTCTCACTCATACGTTAAAGACACTGGTTACACACTTTGGAACACACAGTATTGGTAAAAAGGAATATATTTTTTAATTCTTAAACACTTTTAACTTCAAAGTTAAAAATACATTTTTTTTTAAAGAAAAATGTCAAGGAAATATATGTATTGTGTGATATAGAACATCAATAAAAAAGATGTTTCAACAAAGACTTTGACATTGGAAGTATCTTAGGTTCGTTACAATGTTTTTTTTCTGCCCTAAACAAGAGCACGATATCCACTTACTTTGTTCCCCAAAAGACCTTGTTTTATTTTTATTTCCATTGTTAAGACCCTCTTTTGTTATCTGTACTTTTGTCCTACTTTTTTGTCATTATTACATGTAGTTTAATCTATCAGTATTGTTCTTATGATACATGAAGCTACTTGTTTGGCAGACGTCAATGGATAAAGGTGTATATTTTTACCAAGACCCTAGTTAAGTCTTTTTATCAGATCTTTGTATCCATTATGCCAAGTGTTTGCGCCTTGTTGTTGCGAACAAAACAATACAATGCCGATCATATTTCCATTGTAGCAGTGTTTACACCGTTACTAATAGTGACAATCTTAGTTTTGATTATAACGAACCACAGGCAGCAGGGAAGACTAAAACTATCTGTGTTTATCTTGTCACCAAGGAGATCTGAGGACAAAGTATTTTTCTATTAGGTCAAATTATAGAATTTAGCTATCTGTCTTTTAAGTCGTTAGATACGTAAACAAATTTCGTCTAAAATGTCAATATGAAGTTTTATATGTTTTATAAGTGATACACTCTAAGATTTCTGCTTATATATATAAAGCCTAACTCATAGTGGGCTGATAATCTTCTTTAAATAGTATAGCTGAAAGCGTTTATAAATAAGATGAGTAGGACAGATATTTCCTGTCTTTACTTATTTTGAAAGTCACGATTTGTTGTTCTTTAGAGAATAAACAACCGTTTGTTTTATTTGATAATAGTGATTCTAATTGTAACCAAAGACATATTTTGGCTGATTTATATGGTCTCGACCTGTTATTAAGTCTATGTAGGATGTTGATACACTAGCCTCTGACCAAATCACATTTTATTTGTAATTATTATACCTCCAGTGAAAATCCTATGATCTGATTCATCGAGACCAATTATTCATTTTACACTGTCACATTCGCTTAACATTCAATGGAAGGGTGCTTCCCAACGACCTAGCAACGGTTGACAGTGTTCGTGACAGTGTACGAAAAGTGACCGCGAAAAGGAGATGCGCGTACGGTTTGTTTCAGTCGCCATGTTTGTGCATTGCGATTCATCGCGCATGTAGGTTCACAGGCACTATTTGTCACTACTGTGAATAACTTGCCATTGATAAGTTCGACGATGTTACGCTGAGATGAGTGAGATTTCCAAGCGCTTTATTAACGTGGTAATCGGGATAAATAATTGGACCTCTGCTCTATAGAGTAAAAATGGTTAGACTTACAGATGTCAGATGATAAGAAAAAAAATTTGACAGATAATTACTCGTAAAGCACGCATCGTACCGTCAAACTAACATAAACAAAGAAGTTGAGATTGATATGATGACAATACAATATTTGTTACAAATTTCAAAACTTAATTATAGTCTATCGGTATAATAAAACAAATGCTATATTCATTACAATGTGACAGTGCCTATGATCACCCCTCAGGTATGCCTGTCACTCCAGGCAAAGCTATGACAGTGATACCCTCGGGCACTGTCAAACTCTAATGAATGTAGTATTTATTTGATAGTTAATAGGATAATGCTTGATGATAAAAAAAAAACTTTTCAAGATTGGGTTTTCATTATTTGGATTTCCGTACGTGTTTCAATTCCAACGGAAATCTGTTCATAAATATTGATTTAGAAATCGACGAGAATTTAATTTGTGCACGGTATCATACGATTTTGTACCACAGTTGATTTTTGCGATCGTGAGAGCCATGAGTGTCAGTAATTCTTTGGCGTATAGTAGACACTCTTTTGTACGTAAAAGGTATGACGCAAAATTGAGTCAAGAGGTTTTCTAGCTCTCACCTATGTTACACTCTGCAATTGTTTTTTCAAACCACATTAAATAGGTGTTGCAAGACCAAATCAAATCTGAAATGTCACGTGATTAACATGGTTTGTTATTTGGAAGGAGCACATAAGCAAAAAAAGAAAATACATCTGTTATTTTAGAATTAATGTCACAAACAGTTCGTCATGAATTTAAGAAAAAAATATATGAACTGTTTGTCGGATTGGTGGCGTATGAGTGACTTCACACTGATTTTTCGAGTTAGCATGATCTCTATAGAATGGCTTAGGTAAAACAAATGCCAGTCCAAAAAGACTTTGCCGTCAGAAATACTTGATGTTATCTATGCAATGATGGTAATGGTCTACTCGTCAGCTTATGGATTCGTTATAATAACAACAGTCTAGATTGTCACCTTTAGTAATGGTTTAAAAACTGCCGCTATTGCAAAAGCTCTGTATTAAGCATGGGACATTATATGTTACAATTGAAGTGATAAAGAAAAGAGAAAAAAAAAATATGTTTCTCAAAGTAGTACATGTAACACGAGTAGGCGACCTCCACGTGAATATGATTCAACCAATGGTGCAACAAAATGTCATTCATCAATACACTCAGTTGATTTCAACAGATCTTACCGTCCACCGATAATTGTCTTATGTCGTAATAACTTCAAACCTATTTCCTAAAAATGACGTACTGTCTTATAATAACTGCACATCTATTTCATAATAACATCTTGCTATCTCGAAATTACGACTTTTTTTGTCATAATTACGACTTTGTATTATGAAATAATTACTTAGCTATCTCGTAAAAACGACATAACTATTTAGTAATTACGACTTATAACAATCATGTATATGACATACTAAGTCGTTATTACAAAAAAGCTTCATATCGAGATAGCACCTTGTCTTTATTAAGATTAATACGATTAAGCGATGTCATTTTAAATATAGATAGCTGTATCATTATTAAAAGCTTTCGGTGAGTCGTACCTGCTTCCGTACTTAACCGAGTCGTTCTTCACAAATGAAAGATGTTGATCTACTAGCCTCTGACCGAAACGCACTATATTGGCAAATAGGAAACAGATTAGTCATTTAAGCATTTTTTTTTAAACATCAAAACTGAAAATGATTTGGATAAAAGTTTATACAAAAAATTCCAATTGTTCTATCTTTTATTTTTGGATTTAGGTAATCGATGAGAACAAAAATGCAATTAGGGTATTTTTTATCTATAATGGACAGTTTTGTACCCGACCCGGTAAACAATGACGTGTGTTAAATGTTCATTATGCCATTTTTATGAGCTTAACATATTTAAACGTGTGTTCACCCAAGCGTGAAATGACAGACTGTACGCTTCACCCGCTCTGTATATATTGTTAAAAGATTGATAACGAGCCAAATCACTCCACTGTCGCGTTCACAGGTAGAGGGCTTGTGTAACGTACATGTATGTGTACCTGGCTATAACCAATCTCAGTATTCATGTATTTATTCACCACGGACACTAACACTAAACAAAAACATTCACTTCTGTCGAATTCTTGAGCTCCGTCTTCTACGTTTCAAAGATCTTTTAAGAAACTTAAGCCATATGAGTTATCAATGTTTTTTTTTCCAATTTCAACATATTTTAATGATATAGAAGAAATGTTACACTGTCAAAAGGATTGGACAACAGGCTTATAGCCTATATAAGTCCTCTTCATTGGTGGCAGATTTCTGGTACATATACAATTTAATCAACATACATTTCATTTTGTAGTAATGTATTTGTGTATCCATCATTCTTGGTAATTCTGCAAATTTTGGTATAGAGAAAAATTGCAGGTATATAAGGTCTATAGAAAGTTATAATGATATGATCACAAAGAAAAATCCTTAAAATTCCGATTATATTTCTTCTAGATATTGTCTTTAGTTCTACTGCCAATTTGTACTAAAATCTAATTAGATATTTACATAATTAATAGGTTGGTATACAAAATATGGCGTTGGTGGGGGAATGGGGATAACTTATATAATTAACAGGTTATAAGGGGATAATTCGCATAAAATAGTGTATACATTAGATTCAGTCTGCAATATACAATGTAGTTAAAGATATATATATATATCGGTTATAGACCGCATATAGTATACAAGCTATCCTATCAGATTGAAGACCAAACAGTCGTTGTGTTTCGTAAAGGTCTTCAACTGAACACTGTACAGGATCCAGAGCAAATGTTCCTGCGGTATAAAATCACACTAATGCATTTGAGTATATTTATGGTAAAATTGCAGATCTTAAGTACGTACACTAGAAATTAAAGATATAAGGAGAATGAGAGAATATAAGAGGAAAGCATAACACTACCATGATAACCAGCCAAATATGCACTCTTGTACGAATGTATGTTGCTTTTATAAATAAGTGTTATTATTTACAAATACAAATACATGTAATTATCCATATTAATTCAACATATGCGCAATTGCCTGGTATTATACTCGATATTCAACATTTTTTTTAGTTTAAACAATGAGTTATCAATGCTTTCTGACTGTGATAGTATTAAATCTCTTTGTATAAGATTTCAGATGCCCACTATTCTCTCTATGAACACCAGGAGAATAGCATTGCCGCATGACCAATCTGAACAAATGGGCCAATTTATACAAGATTTCATACTTTTCTGGTAGCCAATCTCAGAACCAAGGAATGTCGCACATTGTGTTCTCGAATCCAGCTAGTTACCGGTTACGTTTTCGTCCTTCTGGAGTCAAACAAGTTTGTAAATTGCAAAACGTTGCGTCCACGATTTTGAAACTTGACATCCAACGGATTGCATCTGCAGTGCGCGTTCTTGTGCTTAAGGAAATCATCAACATTGAAGATAGACCACTTACTCCTCTGGTTGAGTCTCTCCCAACTGAAACTTTAGATATAAAACTCCAACTGGACGATCTGGATCAAAATTACCGTTGTCCCTTATGAGGTTTTCCAGATTTCCAGAATGCACGCTGTCGGAAGATTCCACTGGGAATATCACCAACAAAGTCATTTAGGCAAAACAGAGTGTGGAATGGAGTTAGCCCCCAGGGACGTGGAACGGTCGTACCGTGTCGGTGGACACGTCAGAGGATCATAATGCGCTTACATTCAGTGGAAGCAAAATTTAAACTTCTTGGATATATCGGTAAATTCCAGGAAAATACAGCATTCACCAGGGTGACTGTACACGAGGATTAGACGAAATGTCGAAGTCAATTGGCATATCATGCAAGGATAGTCATCAGACAGCGTCGCGCAACGACG
>NW_018479641.1:9827-18090 GCF_002113885.1 Mizuhopecten yessoensis | reverse complement strand
TATAGATACACTACGTCTGTAATGTTATAGATACACCACGTCTTAAATGTATATATATAACACCTCTTAATATATTAAAAACGTATTATTACTAAATCTTACAGACATGATATATCTAACACATTGAAGGCATATGTAATATAATATTATGATACAACACCTTTGTAATGGTATTACAACACATCTTTGGTAATATAGTAAAAAACCCACGTTTATTGTAATATTATAAATACCCATAAATTATGCAATGTTGTATATACAACACGTCTGTAAAACGGCTCTGCTCTAGTGGAGAACTTGTCCAATTATTCTACCCAAGTAATTATAAGCGGTTTAATTTCCATGTAGAGAACTTGTTCAGCGTCATGATACCTAATTGCCCGCTATAGGTCAACCCTTGATAAACGGCGGAATTCTCCCGCACAGCACTCGCCCCTCAACCTAGCTATAGCTAAGTAGTGTTAAACGCAGTAAGCGATGGAACTCCCCCCTACAAAACTCACCCCGCAAAGTATAGATTATACGATTATTATGATAGATAACAACCAGTGCGTTCGATCATGTAACCTGATCAGTTAAACGATTAAATAAATGTCTATTGGTGATGTCAAATACACAATTAAACGATACAAAGAGTTTGATACAAATTAGGAAGTTTAGCGTCTGTGTGATATAGAGGTATACTTGTTGTGAAAGAGACAATTACCTATCGACCCATACTTAAAGCTGTTAGTATAGATTTATAGTATTCGGGGTCGTGTGTTACATTATGACAGAAGGGTTGTGTGTAGTGGTAGATCGCGATCGAGGCGTATGTAAACCGCGGAACCTAAATCACAAAGAGATGAGATGCAATGTATATACAGCATTTAATTTGAGATACACCCCATCTCCTCTGAATGTATCTATACTGTCCATACAGCATGTTATTCGAGATACTCCCTGTCTCCTCTGAATGTAGCTATACTGTACATAAAGTATGTAGTTTGAGATACTCCCTGTCTCGTCTAAGTGTAGCTATACTGTACATACAGCATGTAGTTTGATATATTACTTGCCTCGTCTGAGTGTAGCTATACTGTCCATACAGCATGTTATTCGAGATACTCCCTGTCTCCTCTGAATGTAGCTATACTGTCCATACAGCATGTTATTCGAGATACGCCCTGTCTCCTCTGAATGTAGCTATCCTGTACATAAAGTATGTAGTTTGAGTTACTCCCTGTCTCGTCTGCGTGTAGCTATACTGTACATACACCCTGTAGTTTGATATATTACTTGTCTCGTCTGAGTGTAGCTATACTGTGGATACAGTATGTAGATTGAGGTACTCCCTGTCTCGTCTGAGTGTAGCTATAATGTACATCAGCATGTAGTTTGAGTTACTCCCTGTCTCGTCTGAGTGTAGCTATACTGTACATACAGCATGTAGTTTGATATATTACTTGTCTCGTCTAAGTGTAGCTATACTGTACATACAGTATGTAGTTTGAGATACTCCTTGTCTCGTCTAAGTGTAGCTATAATGTACATACAGTATGTAGTTTAAGATACTCCTTGTCTCGTCTGAGTGTAGCTATACTGTACATAAAGTATGTAGTTTGAGATACTCCTTGTCTCGTCTGAGTGTAGCTATAATGTACATACAGCATGTAGTTTGAGTTACTCCCTGTCTCGTCTGAGTGTAGCTATACTGTACATACAGGATGTAGTTTGATATATTACTTGTCTCGTCTGAGTGTAGCTATACTGTACATACAGTATGTAGTTTGAGATACTCCTTGTCTCTTCTGAGTGTAGCTATAATGTACATACAGCATGTAGTCTGAGATACTCCCTGTCTCGTCTAAGTGTAGCTATACTGTACATACAGCATGTAGTTTGAGGTACTCCCTGTCTCGTCTGAGTGTAGCTATAATGTACATACAGTATGTAGTTTAAGATACTCCTTGTCTCGTCTGAGTGTAGCTATACTGTGGATACAACATGTAGTTTGAGGTACTCCCTGTCTCGTCTGAGTGTAGCTATACTGTACGCACAGCATGAAGTTTGAGGTACTCCCTGTCTCGTCTGAGTGTAGCTATAATGTACATACAGCATGTAGTTTGAGTTACTCCCTGTCTCGTCTGAGTGCAGCTATACTGTATTTACAGCATGTAGTTTGAGGTACTCCCTGTCTCGTCTGAGTGTAGCTATACTGTACATACAGCATGTAGTTTGAGGTACTCCCTCCCTGTCTCGTCTGAGTGTAGCTATAATGTACATACAGTATGTATTTTAAGATACTCCTTGTCTCGTCTGAGTGTAGCTCTAATGTACATACAGTATGTAGTTTAAGATACTCCTTGTCTCGTCTGTGTAGCTATAATGTACATACAGTATGTAGTTTAAGATACTCCCTGTCTCGTCTGAGTGTAGCTATACTGTACATACAGTATGAAGTTTGAGATACTTCCTGTCACCCCGTGGTGCCCATAGCTTTACAGTATAAAGAGTGTGCAGTTTGAGATACACCCTGTCACCTCATCGTGCTCGTAGCTTTACGGTATATAGAGTATGTTGCTTGAGATAATCCAGGTTTCTTGTAGCTTTTACTAATCATACGGTATGTATTTCGGGACACTCATCGTCACCCGATTGTGCTCGTACCTTTTCCAGGACATACTTTATACAGTTTGATACTCCCCGTCACCCCATGGTGCCCGTCGCTTTACAGAACATACGTGTTACAGTTTGAGATCATTCCTGTCGCCCCATAGTGCTCCTAGCTTTACAGTACATACTTTATACAGTTTGAGATAGTCCCCGTCGCACCATGATGGTCTCAGCTTTACAGTACATACGTTATACAGTTTGAGATACTCTCCGTCACACCATGGTGGTCTTAGCTTTACAGTACATACGTTATACAGTTTGAGATACTCTCAGTCACACCATGGTGGTCTTAGCTTTACAGTACATACGTTAAACAGTTTGGGATACTCCCCGTCGCACCATGGTGGTCTCAGCTTTACAGTACATACGTTAAACAGTTTGGGATATTCCCCGTCACACCATGGTGGTCTTAGCTTTACAGTACATACGTTATACAGTTTGAGATACTCTCCGTCACACCATGGTGGTCTCAGCTTTACAGTACATACGTTAAACAGTTTGGGATACTCCCCGTCGCACCATGGTGGTCTCAGCTTTACAGTACATACGTTATACAGTTTGGGATACTCCCCGTCACACCATGGTGGTTTTAGCTTTACAGTACATACGTTATGCAGTTTGAGATACTCTCAGTCACACCATGGTGGTCTTAGCTTGACAGTACATACATTATACAGTTTGACCTACTCCCCGTTATCCAGAGTGATTGTAGCGCGACAGTACCTACAGTTTGTAGTTTGAGATAATTCCCTTCAAACCATGATTCTCGTTGCTTTTCAGTACATCCGTTATACAGTTTGAGATACTCCCCGTTATCCAGAGTGATTGTAGCGTGACAGTACCTACAGTTTGTAGTTTGAGATAATTCCCTTCAACCCATGATGCTCTTATAGCTTTACAGTACATACGTTGTACAGTTTGAGATACCTCCTGTCATCCCATGATACTCTTAGTTTTACAGTACATACAGTATGTAGTTCGGGATACTCCCTGTCACCCCAGGGTTTTGTAGCTTTAATGTCCATTCAGTATGTATTTTGAGATACCCCTTGTTTCTTGTAGATCGATGCCGTTTGTTCATATGTTCCCGGGGGACGCACCATAAACAATTAAGTGTGATGTTCTGGGTAAGCACCGGCCCTGGTTCACCTTATATACCATTATCTGGCCTGTCTCCCATACTGACAACTCGATCCCGTTTATTAATGCTTGCGATGGACATTCATACATGTAAATATCGATTGAGCATTTACGCACAGAATTGTAGAATTTCTATCTCCCATACGTATCCTTAAATATCGGTAACGTTTCCGTTAAGTAGTTTGACACACAAGGGTATGACGTCACTGCAGATACATATGTGGATACACATATATACTTCAGTTCACACTTATAACGTTTGGGGTTATTGTTGATTGTTTGGTCAGGAAACTAACACAATGCAGTGGACACTCCGGTTTTAAATAAAGCTTCGATTAATTAAATTTTCGGATAAGTAAATTCTTCCAAAAAACGGATTAAAGTCGGTTTGATATGAAAACGATACGAACACTTAAAAATCAAATGAAAATACAGACGATCAATATAACAATTTCGCAGACATACATTATGACGAAATATAATTCACACCGTAGTTACCGCAAACAGAATGCGGAGACTGACCAGATTTGTATTTTGTTTGTTTTTCTACATTTAACCGATGTAACTTCTATGTATTTCCTTTAATTTAAACGTTCTATAATCTGACAATAATGTTACCGATCAGGCATCGCCAGGCGGTGTGGGAATATTGGAGTCAATTAGCAAATTTCATTTTCGTTTCATGAAATAGGAGGATGCAAATGACACGGATAACCAAAAAGACACACAGACCCGTTTTGTATAATAATGTTTCAATAATGTCTAAAGTTTGAAATATATACCCTGCTTATACGTATCAACTATCGTGTAAAACTGTACAAAATGATTTCTTGTTATCTTAGAATGCAAAACAAAAAGAAGAATTAGATTCGTATTATAGATTGTACATGATTCATATTTGGAAATTAAGTAAAGAAAGGTCGAAAACTGCCCATTTTGTGAAAGGATAAATGTATCGAGGCTAGAAGCGTTATATCTCAGTAAGAACTGGAATGGTAGTTCTCATATCTGACATGTTGGTTCCCAATGCATGGTGCATTGCTATCCATATCAAATTTTGGAACTGATATAGACCACAGAATGGCTAACAGGCAGCCATATTGAACTTCGGAAATTAGAGCTCGTTAGCGTTATTTCTCAGAAATAAATTGAGTGATCGTTTTAACATCCAAGTACATACGGTTTACAACCCAGTAATAGCGGTTAACAACACAGTACATACGGTTTACAACCCAGTAATAGCGGTTTACAGTCCAGTACATACGGTTTGCAACCCAGTAATAGCGGTTTACAGCCCAGTACATACGGTTTACAAGCCAGCAATTGAGGTTTACAACCCAGTAATAGCGGTTAACACCACAGTACATACGGTTTACAGCCCAGTACATACTGTTTACAATCCAGTAATAGCGGTTTACAGCCCAGTACATACGGTTTACAAGCCAGCAATTGAGGTTTATAACCCAGTAATAGCGGTTTACAACCCAGTAATAGCGGTTTACAACCCAGTAATAGCGGTTTACAACCCAGTCATAGCGGTTTACAACACAGTACATACGGTTTACAACCCAGTAATAGCGGTTTACAGCCCAGTACATACGGTTTACAACCCAGTACATACGGTTTACAACCCAGTTATAGCGGTTTACAGCCCAGTAACAGCGGTTTACAGCCCAGTACATACTGTTTACAATCCAGTAATAGCGGTTTACAACACAGTACATACGGTTTACAGCCCAGTACATACGGTTTACAACCCAGTTATAGCGGTTTACAGCCCAGTACATACGGTTTACAACCCAGTAATAGCGGTTTACGACCCAGTAATAGCGGTTTGCAACCCATTAATAGCGGTTAACAGCCCAGTACATACGGTTTACAACCCAGTAATAGCGGTTTACAACCCAGTACATAAGGTTTACAACCTAGTAATAGCGGTTTACAACCCAGTAATAGCGGTTTACAATCCAGTAATAGCGGTTTACAACACAGTACATACGGTTTACAACCCAGTAATAGCGGTTTACAACCCAGTAATAGCGGTTTACAGCCCAGTAATAGCGGTTTACAACCCAGTAATAGCGGTTTACAACACAGTAATAGCGGTTTACAACCCAGTGCATACGGTTTACAACCCAGTAATAGCGGTTTACAGCCCAGTACATACGGTTTACAACCCAGTAATAACGGTTTACAACCCAGAACATACGGTTTACAACCCATTAATAGCGGTTTACAACCCAGTACATACGGTTTACAACCCATTAATAGCGGTTTACAACCCAGTACATACGGTTTACAACCCAGTAATAGCGGTTTACAACCCAGTAATAGCGGTTTACAACACAGTAATAGCGGTTTACAACCCAGTGCATACGGTTTACAACCCAGTAATAGCGGTTTACAGCCCAGTACATACGGTTTACAACCCAGTAATAACGGTTTACAACCCAGAACATACGGTTTACAACCCATTAATAGCGGTTTACAACCCAGTACATACGGTTTACAACCCAGTAAAAGCGGTTCACAACACAGTACATACGGTTTACAACATAGTAATAGCGGTTTGCAACACAGTAATAGCGGTTTACAACCCAGTAATAGCGGTTTACAGCCCAGTACATGTTTACAGCCCAGTAATAGCGGTTTACAGCCCAGTACATACGGTTTACAACCCAGTAAAAGCGGTTTACAACACAGTACATACGGTTTACAACATAGTAATAGCGGTTTGCAACACAGTAATAGCGGTTTACAACCCAGTAATAGCGGTTTACAATCCAGTACCTACGGTTTACAACCCAGTAATAGCGGTTTACAATCCAGTAATAGCGGTTTAATTTAACGCTAGCGCATTATAATTTGTTTGCTTGCAAAGCGGTGTCATTCAAATAGACCATAAATACCATACAAAAACAGTTCAATACTTATATTTACGTTTTCTCTGCCTCTTATGGTTTTTCTTTAAACTTATAATTTATATTTAAAATTAAAAATGCCAGCCTTATCGACAGTCCACAAAATTTCGTTTAATAGTTTGAATAGCGTGTTTGTCGCCTGCTGATTGGCAAACAAAGAAGTACTTTGAAATTTTAACAAACACTTCAATGTTATTCCACCATTCAGTATAAATACAATTGCGTAGGATATGTCTGTAGGGTGATTTAAGTTTATCAATAGAACTCTTAGCTGAAAGTTAGATTTTAAATTGTTTCGATTTTGCTCCGGAACAAATTTAGCGCATGGATAAATACAGTGAACACCGTAAATCCGACATTGCCCTCCACGAGGGAGTTATTTTTGGAAATTAATTCTCTTTTTTCTTTGCACATTTTGTGAAGAATCCAGACGCGAATTTATTTGTTGATTGTATGGGAATCTGATTACAGTCTGTAGATTCTATAACAGCCTCGTTATTTGTCATATCGTCAGAAACTGTGGAAACAGTGGCTGCGAGACGCGTTTGAAGTGAGTGATCTTGCGACGTAGCACAGGGGTTCATTACAAATATCTGAAATGTTTATGTGTGCTGTGACTCATATCAGTAGGTCTGTAATATATGTGTCAGTAGGTCTATAACGTATGTGTATTTCAGACATTTGTAACGAACCCCAGTTGATCAGAGCAGTGTAACAGACGATATTTTTTTATAAATTGCATGAGCGTTAAAATTGTTTCCATTGCCAGCATTGGTGATTTCAACCGATGTGCATTTTGTACGATATTGCAGACCTTGGTCTTGTTTTTGTTGTAATAAAAGTATTTTTTTTATTTTGCACATAAATTTACAATGAAATTGCCAAATCTCACAATGTCTAGCGATATTTCAGCAGCCGTCATGTTAATTTACATTGGATATTGTAGTTCCGGTTAGTGTTGTATTAATACGCTAAGAATTATGTCTCGTGCTGCATAGTAATTAAAGTCCCATCAACGACACAGCTTCCAAAGAGGCTATATAGTGACAATGCCATGCAAATGTAAATATAATCCAGTATATACAGTTCACATTCGAGTACATTCAGTTTACAACCCAGTATATACAGTTTACATTCGAGTACATTCAGTTTACAATCCAGTATATACAGTTTACATTCGAGTACATTCAGTTTACAACCCAGTATATACGGTTAACAATCCAGTATATACAGTTTAAAATCCAGAATATACGATTTACAATCCAGGACATACGGTTGACAATCCAGTATATTCAGTTTATAATCCAGAACAAACAGTTAACAACCTAGTGCATTCAGTTAACATTTGAGTACATACGGTTTATAATCCAGTACATATTGTTTATCCCTATAAATAGACTGTATACAGTTGTCCTCGGGGAACTATAAATATACTGTATACAGTTGTCCTCGGGGAACTATGAATATACTGTATACAGTTGTCCTCAGTGAACTATAAATATACTGTATACAGTTGTCCTCAGTGAACTATAAATATACTGTATACA
>NW_018479641.1:0-5112 GCF_002113885.1 Mizuhopecten yessoensis | reverse complement strand
TGTCCTCAGTGAACTATAAATATACTGTATACAGTTGTCCTCAGTGAACTATAAATATACTGTATACATGTGTCCCTAGTGAATTATAGATATACTGTTGTCCTGCGCCATGAAAATATTTCAATCCAGACAGAACTCTACCTTATAAACACTAATATTATCTACATAAATCTAATGTTTAAAATGTTCAACATCATCACTGTATCATCTCCGTTTGATGACTATCAAGTTGGAAAAAATATGTATATGTACATGCCAAGAGTCATCTTCAAGATAAAAATCTTCGACCAAGATCAAGAACTAGGGAATGGAAAAGGGTCACCATAAGAGATTTTCAAGCTTTCCTTGCAATTATGTTTAATATGAGCATTGTCAAAAAAACTTCCATGGAGGAATATTGGAATACATCAATGATCAGCCAAATATCAAACTGGTTCAACTACACAATGGGTAGGAATAGATTCCAAATATATCCTGAAGTTTCTTCACATCAATGATTGCAGACGTGTGGCGGAGAGAAATGTGAGTTTCTGTTAATACTACACGCTCTTGAATAAAAGTATTGATAAAATCATATTTATATATATATATATACATGCATATTTCGTGCCAAGTCCCTGTGATAAAGATGGTTATGTTTTGTGGGTTTTGAATAGCAGACTCCTGGATTAAAAATCCTGTACTGATATACAAGTTTGGGTAAAAACCAAACCCTGTCCCAATTAAACACGAACTTTCCTAAACCGGAATTTGATGTGAAGGCCGCTTGTCTAGTATTATGTTGTACATGATGTTTTTGTTTCTGTTGAAGAAAAAATTGAATATGATTTAATAAGGTAAAATGTCCAATTTGTATTCAATAGAACACGGGTGAATTACTGTATACCGCAACTCTGTTACATGCTATTCTATACATATGCACACACTTGTGTTTTTCTAACGAATCAGAAAGCACGAGTGTATTGCGCGGACGAATATATTCACGAGTGCGCGGAGCGCACGAGTTAATATATACGTCCTCGCAAGAAATGAGTGCTTTCTGATTCGTTAGAAAACCACAAGTGTCTGATCTTGCTTTTATCACATACCTTCCGTATTTGGTAGAGATCGATAAAAAGATTTTAAAAACTTTGATATTTTTTGCAAAAACTGGGAACTTTTCAGTTCGCCATGACAAGGAAATTCCCATAAAAAGTAGTTCCGGCTAGTAGGTAAATATAACATTCCATATTGTACATGTGCAATACAGAACGTTGTATTTCATGCTCTGAAAATTGCTTGTATTACTATAACAAGATTTAACAGGTTTCATGCAGGGGTCGACACTATCGCTAGTCCGCTAGTCCTGGACTAGTAGACTTAACAGGGGTCGACACTATCGCTAGTCCGTGAGTCCTGGACTAGCAGATTTCAGCAAGGACTAGTGAATCACCTTACCTAGCTGGTCATTTAGGCTTGTGAAAAATATTGTTATAAAGTAAGAATATTCCTTTTTAAGATTTTAAAAACTGCTTAAAATAAGATATATTGCATTATAATTGTCAAAGTTTAACTAAAACCTTTACTATATGTTTAAGGCCGTTATTTTAAGTCCCCTACAGTTGATTACTTTTGATGTGTCATGCTGTAGATCGCGATGTTTCCTTAAGGAAATCTTGGACTAGTTACATTGACACAGGACTAGTAAATAATCATTTCTACTAGTCCTGTGGACTACCAAGCAAACACAGTTAGTGTCTAACCCTGGGTATGTGATAAATGATATATATACAAATTAAAGTAAAATGCATTTAAAACATCCTGTGTACATTGTTGCTTGCAGCATCCTGGGTATGATCCATCGGTCAGATTTCGACTATTAATGAAATTTATCAATCGACAGTTCATGCGCTTTAAAAATCCCAATCGAGAATTATGCTAGGATGAGTCTCTAGTACCAACAAAAGGGCACATCACAGCGTCCTTGGACAGTACATCCCATCAAAGGTGGCGAAGTATGTGGTAAAGTTTTGGGTACTTTGTGAGTCATCTACGGGCTATGTACTCCAGATACAAGTCTACAGAGGACACGAGTTTGACGCTACCCTCCTCGGATAACTACAAGGAACAAATGTAGTTATGGAGCTCCTAAAGAGTCTTCTCTTCTTGATACAGGGTATCCTCTTTCCAAACGTTTGTTAAACTCCTCGAACTCTTTCCCTTTTTTTATATATATTTTTTTAATATTTTCGTCTGTAGATTCTAGAAGACTTAAGACATTTAAAATTATTTCGGTAAAATTATATATTTTTTGGAAAGATATACTGCTGACGTTTGATTGATCAAAATCGCTAATTCTACACCTATAGTAACAAGAGCTGTCAGAGAACAGCATAGCTCGCCTATGTATGTTATTATAATACTGCAACTATCAATAGAAATACATGTATAGTAGAACGTTGATATAGTGCCTGTCATTTTATTTGCCACCTCACTTACCACCAGGATATTTCAAGGAATGTTAAATGTGTAGAAACATCTATGTGAAGTGATTGTTAAGAAATTAACAAAGTCCAATACAGCTGTTTGGGTCATAAAATATGAAAATATTGCCCAGTACATTGCTAACACACGTTTTAATAGACATCAGTCTATTGATGGTGGTTGTCCAACACTTCACACAAAAACTTGCCCAAAAACTTTAACATCAAATTTAACTAAGTCCAATTAAGCTGTTTTGGGGCCATAAAATATGAAAATATGGTCCAGCACATTGCTTACACTCGATATAAATGATTCAAACTCATAATAGACAACTGTGTATTGAGTGTGATGATCCAACACTGTCTGGAATAAACTTGCTAAAAACATTTAACCTCAAATTTAACTACATTGTAAGTCCAATTAAGGTGTTTTTGGGCCATAAAATATGAAAATATTGCCCAGAACATTGCTTACACTCCATATTAATGCTTTAACTTTATAATAGACAACAGGCTATTGATGGTGGTTGTCCAACACTTCACAAAATAACTTGCACCAAAACTTCAACCTCGGAAGGTGGGATGCCGACGCCGAGGTGACTACATTAGCCCCCCTATCATTCGAATAGGCGAGCTAAACATGTTAAATATTAACGAGACTATTTTTCAGCCACATGTCACAGTGTGGCGTTGAATATTTCCATGTCTTTTAAATATTGTGTTAAAATATACTGTTTGTGAAATTTGGTATTGATATTTAATTTACAGGAAAGCACTACGGTTACATAGCTAGCTTGAATTCCCTTTCAAAAGTATTGGCAGTAAATTCACCAAAACACCACAAGCATAACCGATCAAATTTTAGGCTATACATAGCTCCCGTAAAAATACAGTCATGATCGATTTCTAATAACATTGAAAATACTACAAAGTACATGCATCAAAATGTATACATAATAGAGTCTTTATTCTCAATTCAAAGCTTTATCTTTATTAAAGTTGTTGATTTCAGCTGTACGCACCAGTCAGTACAGACTTGATACGTATGGCTAGTTAAATCAACATCACTCGTCAGATTAACCACCAACGAATTGACGGTAACGAGTGTAACAGGTGTCCTATACACGTCCCTGGATATACACAGTGTGTTATGACGGCATAATACTTAGGACGTCGCATAAAGAAAAACTGCTGTTGAACTTTCAAATCGGCGGAACAGAATATTCGGCACTTCCAGTGCTTACCCAAGCGTGAAAGCCTGCTGGGAAATTGAGGAAGCGGACTATCTTCAAAAAAAAGATAGTAAACCCATCGAATATCCGTGTTTATCACATAACTGGCCAATTTTACTATGTCATACGGCCATGCCATAAATATGGTATTACACACGTGTAATAAAACCTAAACTTGCTGCAATTGGTCAAAACAGGTGCGGTGCGATAAAGAAAGCTTCAAGGATGTGACCATTGTGTGATGCGGTCTGCTGCGTCATCAAGCTGCTACGGTGTTGAAACATGCAGGTTGATTTCAAAGCTAATTTTAAATTATTGAATTTTTTATTGTTTTAGTGACTATATGATATGTATCATTGACAGAAGTTTCAATATGAAAATAAAAACTGTAGATTGTTTATAGTAATGTTGGTTAATGAAACATGTAAGGGTACATTCAATACAAAAATAATCTTTAAGATTTGTGTATTGTACAATTTATCTTATCCATGTTTCCTTTGAATCATCTAAATTTACAGTCATCAATATTTTCTACTGTGCAGCCATATGTATATTTCATCATTATTGGGATGTACAAAGAGCAGTCTCTTTTTATGGATGTAAGTAGAGTTGTATTTGTATACGGATGTACATAGAGCAGTATTTGTATACGGATGTACATAGAGCAGTATTAGTATACGGATGTAAATAGCGCAGTATTTGTATACGGATGTAAATAGAGCAGTATCTGTATACGGATGTACATAGAGTAGAGTTTGTATACGTATGTACATAGAGCAGTATTTGTCTACGGATGTACATAGAGCAGTGTTTGTATACGGATGTACATAGGGCAGTATTTGTATACGGATGTTCGTAGAGCAACATTGGTATATGGATGTACATAGAGCTGTATTTTTGTACGGATGTACATAGAGCAGAATTTGTATACGTATGTACATAGAGCAGTATTTGCATACGGATGTACATAGAGTAGTATTTGTATACGGAGGTACATAGAGCAGTATTTGTATTCGGATGTACATAGAGCAGTATTTGCATACGGATGTACATAGAGTAGAGTTTGTATACGTATGTACATAGAGCAGTATTTGCATACGGATGTACATAGAGTAGAATTTGTATACGTATATACATAGAGCAGTATTTGTATACTGCTCAATATACATCCGTATACAAATACTACTCTATGTTCATCCGTATACAAATACTGCTCTATTCACATCCGTATACTAATACTGCTCTATGTACATAGAGTAGAATTTGTATACGGATGCACATAGAGCAGTATTTGTATACGGATGTACATAGAGCAGTATTAGTATACGGATGTAAATAGAGCAGTATTTGTATACGGATGTACATAGAGTAGAATTTGTATACGTATGTACATAGAGCAGTATTTGTATACGGATGTA
>NW_018479640.1:17731-17918 GCF_002113885.1 Mizuhopecten yessoensis | reverse complement strand
TGGGCACAACAGCTCATATGGGTAATAATAACGCCCTTTTTTGCTTCAAAGTTTTTAGAAGAGCTTTGTTTGTTTTCATTTTACTTTATTCCCCATTTCAGTAATGAAATTGTTACTCAAATGGGTAACTGTTACCCAAATGCAGAATCATTACCCATATGATTATCATACGAGCCGTTGTGCCCAA
>NW_018479640.1:0-15047 GCF_002113885.1 Mizuhopecten yessoensis | reverse complement strand
GGGATTGATATCATTGTGACAGGAGGGTGACAATAGTCGTAGGGATTGATATCATTGTGACAGGAGGGTGACAATAGTCGGTGGGGTTGATATCATCGTGACAGGAGGGTGAGAATAGTCGTAGGAATTGTTTTCATTGTGACAGGAGGGTGAGAATAGTCGGTGGGGTTGATATCATGGAGACAGGAGGGTGACAATAGTCGGTGGGGTTGATATCATTGTGACAGAAGGGTGACAATAGTCGTAGGGATTGATATCATAGTGTCAGGACGGTGAGAATAGTCGGTGGGGTTGATATCATTGTGACAGAAGGGGGACAATAGTCGTAGGAATTGTTTTCATTGTGACAGGAGGGTGACAATAGTCGGTGGGATTGATATCATTGTGACAGAAGGGTGACAATAGTCGTAGGGATTGATATCATCGTGACAGGAGGGTGATAATAGTCGTAGGAATTGTTTTCATTGTGACAGGAGGGTGACAATAGTCGGTGGGGTTGATATCATGGAGACAGGAGGGTGACAACAGTCGGTGGGGTTGATATCATTGTGACAGGAGGGTGACAATAGTCGGTGGGGTTGATATCATGGAGACAGGAGGGTGACAACAGTCGGTGGGGTTGATATCATTGTGACAGAGGGTGACAATAGTCGCAGGGATTGTTTTCATTGTGACAGGAGGGTGACAATAGTCGGTTGGGTTGATATCATGGAGACAGGAGGGTGACAACAGTCGGTCGGGTTGATATCATTGTGACAGGAGGGTGACAATAGTCGGTGGGGTTGATATCATTGTGACAGAGGGTGGGAATAGTCGTAGGGATTGTTTTCATTGTGACAGGAGGGTGACAATAGTCGGTGGGGGTGATATCATTGTGACAGGAGAGTGACAAAAGTCGGTTGGATTGAAATCACTGTGAAAGGAGGGTGACAATATACAATTGATGCCCTCATTATGGGGTGACATGACGATTTTACCACCTGAGAGTCGTTATGTCACCCGAGGGCGAAACAGACTGTTTGGTGTAGGCCACACGGAGATCCAAGATAAAATACTGGCGTTTTGTTATACTTCTCGATTATCACTAGTTGTACCAAATTCTGATCCACTTATGACTTATGTTTGAAAATGATTTACAGATAATTTCAACAATTAAAACACCAACGCGTCTTCATGTGTTCACATTATAAAACATAGCGCATGCTTATTAGTATCTATCGACATTCTTGCTGAGCCCATGTAGAACAAGCATCCAACTACCAGCATCCGCATCAAAGTATTACGTCACAAAAAGAGAATGACGTCATTGTGACCTCATACGGGATACTTTTACTATAACATTCCTGCTTCTTTAACCTATGGAAAATGCTTCTTTGTGTCGAATGTACCTGTTTTCTGTAAATCAAGTTGTTGACAATTTTGTTTTGTTATGTTTAGAAATATGCAAAAAACAAGACGTGTCTTACATGGTCAATTTCTTATATGACACACCTTAAGATGATGTGGAAAACTATTACAACGATTCAACCATTTCCTTACAATTTTATATTAAGAAATTACACGCGGTTTCGTCATCTTTTGCTTCGAATTCACAGAGCTGAGTCATTGATGTCTTTATAAGATATCTCTCTCTGCGTTTTCCTGAAAGTGATTGACGTAACGTCATCATTCACCACGTAGTGATTTTTTTCTTACAAAGATGTGCAAATGAAATCAAATCCCCACATGTTATTATTAAAGCCATCGACATCAAATTATCCTCAATGTTGTGGGATGTTTTCAAATTCAAAGTAACGATATTATACATATTTTTGTCTCTCCATTAAGAAAATATCACCTTTTCCCGCCAAAACCAGTTATTGGCTACCAATTATTCAATTCACACGAAAATTTATCAACACCCTACTGGTAGCCCGCTCTTTGCCTCCCCTATATTATAAAGTTACCATAGGGGACAGTAGCCCGCTCTTTGTCTCCCCTAAGATATAGAGGTAGCACGGGGGACAGTAGCCCGCTCTTTGTCTCCCCTAAGATATAGAGGTAGCACGGGGGACAGTAGCACGCTCTTTGCCTCCTCTATAGTATATAGCCACCACAGGGGACAGTAGCACGCTCTTTTCTTCCCCATAGTACAACGTTACCACAGACGACACTAGCACGTTCTTTGCCTCTCCTATAGTATAAAGCTAACACAGACGACAGAAGCCCGCTCTTTGCCTCCCCTATAGTATAAAGTTACCATAGGGGACAGTAGCACGCTCTTTGCCTCCCCATAACGTATTTATCTACCATAGGGGGACTGTAGCAAGCTCTGTTCTTCCCCAATAGTATATAGCTACATGTACCACAGGGGACAGTAGCACGCTCTGTTCCCCCTATAGTATATAGCTAACACAGGGGACAGTAGCACGCTGTTTTCTTCCCCATGGTATAACGTTACCACAGATGACAGTAGCACGTTCTTTGCCTCCCCTATACCATATAGCCACCACAGATGACAGTAGCACGTTCTTTGCCCCCTATAGTATATAGATGACACAGGGGACAGTAGCCCGCTCTTTTCTACCCCAAAGTATATCGTAACCACAGACGACAGTAGCACGTTCTTTGCCTCTCCTATAGTATAAAGCTACAACAGGGGACAGTAGCACGCTCTTTGCCCCCTATAGTATATAGATGACACAGGGGACAGTAGCCCGCTCTTTGCCTCCCCTATAGTATAAAGTTACCATAGGGGACTGTAGCACGCTCTTTGCCTCCCCTATAGTATATACCTACCATAGGAGGACTGTAGCAAGCTCTTTGCCTCCCCAATAGTATATAGCTACCACAGGGGACAGTAGCACGCTCTTTGGCCCCTATAGAATATAGCTACCACAGGGGACAGTAGCACGCTCTTTTCTTCTTCTTTTTTAAACATATTTTTATTGTCGTAAATAAGGACAATAAGGATTGAGCACAAGTTTTGCCAACTTAGTAACGCCCTCTCCTTAATACATCATGTTGTATAATACATAATGGACAGCAGTGAATTGACTTTATCCGATCATATAGAAGAAACAGTGAAGGAAGGAAAGCAAGAAGAAGAAGGGTAAAAGATAGGTAGGATCATCCCCTAAATATATATATAATATACAAACCCATGTAAATGTTTAAAACAATATTTGGTTAACAGTAATCTGACTGGCTGGAAAAACATCAAAGTGCTCAAAATGTCAAACCCTGCCAGTACCGTCGATATAGACTTGTACCGTTCTTGCAATGTTTGAGTTTGCCTCATTATTCAAATCTATATCACCCTTTAGAATTAGGTCTAATGACATATCTCCTGGATACCATGCTAAATTCTGCAATAAGGAAAGGCGTCGGATGTGGTATTTAGGTATGTGAAGAAGAAGTGATACGAGTCCTCGCACGTGTGTCCACATTCACATTATGCTGTAAAAGTAAGATTAGCCCTAAAAAGATCATAATTGAGAGTACTTGCTCTGTTTCTTAATCTACAATGAGGAATATTTAGCCTACACGGACCAAAATTGAGAAAGCATGGATTACATTTAGTTATTATATTATTCAACTTATGTATATTTGATTTGAACGAGTTCCGAGTTTTGGATTGTCTTATGGTTGTGTCTAAATTGTTCCAAAGATCAACAGTTGAAGGAAAGAAAGAGTTGCGCATAGTTTGGAGTCTATACCGTTGCTGCCGCAACTGCTGAGAATTTCTTAAATTATAATGAGTCAGATCTCCAATATTTTGAGGTAGGATATTACATAAGTATGAGGGTGCAGTGCCATGTTTTATAGTATAAAGGAGGGACAGTTTTCTGATTTCTCTTCGTTTTGACAATGGTAGCCACCCAATTTCTGCATATAACAATTCGTTTTTTGTGTACATTGGTAATCCTGTGACAATACGGGCCGCATCTAGTTGTAGATTTTCAAGATTATTTGAATTGATAGCACCACAGTTATCCCATACCTCATAGCCATACTCTAATATTGGTCTAATATATGTTAAATACAATTTCTCTAAGTTATCCCTATTAAGTATAAATTTCAATTTGCGAAGTGTTGCTGTGTATTTTGATACTTTCTTGATAATTTCATCTATATGTTTGGACCACTTGGCATCACTACTTAGTAATACACCTAGGTGCTTATGTTGATCGGTTATTTCAATAGGGATGTTATTGAACGTAAACAGAGGTTGATAGGGTAGATTTGAAAAAGATACTAACATAATTTCCGTCTTCTTAGGATTGAACGACATTAGCCAATCTTTTGACCATTTTTCTAGAGTTTGTAAGTCGTTGTTTACCACATGTACAATATCATCTAGAGTTTGTGAAGAGTATGATAATGACGTGTCGTCGGCAAAGAGACGAGACAATGATGTGAGTTCAATAGATATATCATTTATATAAACGAGGAAAAAGAGAGGCCCTAGAACAGATCCCTGAGGGACACCAGCATTGACTGTTTTTAAGGACGAGTTAGAACTATTTACATAGACAGACTGTTTTCTGCATGACAAATAATTAGTTATCCAATTAAGTATATTTCCTGACAGTCCATGTTGTTTCAGTTTGTAAATAAGACCTTTATGCCAAACTCTATCGAAGGCTTTAGAAAAGTCACAGAAAATAAATGCTACATGTTCATGATTTTCTAAGGATAAAAGCATAGAGTGGTAGAGTTCTATAAGTTGATGAGTACAAGAGTGATTTGGTAGGAATCCTGATTGTAATTTATATATTAGATTGTTTTGATTGAAGAAATTGTATATATGTTTGTAGACTACACGCTCAAATACTTTACTCACACAACTTAACAACGATATTGGTCTATAATTAGATACACTATGCTTGTCACTAGCTTTGAAAATAGGTATAACATTAGCGAGTTTCCATTTTTCAGGATAGATACATGTTCGCAGGGACACATTGAATATAATAGTAAGAGGTGAAGCAATTTCTTTACATATGAATTTAAGCATTCTATGGCTTATTCCGTCAGGTCCGGATGCTTTATTTATATTTAGAATACATAAAATATCTTCAACTTCAGAAGGTGTAATAACTATGTCGCAAAGTGTGGACTCGGTTTGGCTATCAATCCTAGGTACCTGTTTACCCTGGTCGTTAAGTGTGGAAATGGACGTGAAATAATTATTAAGTAATTCGCATTTTTGTGTGTCGTCTGTGATATAGTCAGAAGAACTTTCGTTATAAAGTGGTGATATTTCAGTGTTTTTGTTTCCTTTAAGTAAAAGTTTAAGTAACTTCCAATATGTTTTAGGATCTGATTTAGATTTAACAATAAGGTTATCAATATTTTCAAAGAACAATTCTTTAGCACGCTTAATCATGTTATTAACTTTGTTTCTTACTTTCTTGTATTTTAATACATTATGGTTATTATTTTGTTTTATCATTGCCCTTTTTGATCTGTTTCTTATACGTATTTGCTTTCTAACATTATTGTTAAACCACGGTTTGTCATGTTTGCGTATTTGGACCATCTTTGAAGGTATACAAGTATCTATAGCAGTCATAATGCTGGTAGTTAAAAAGTCACACATACCATTTACATCTGTACACGAATCAAAATGTTCTTGCCATGATATATCCCTAATAATCGTCTTTAACTTTACAATATCGGCTTGGTCGTATATCCACACTTTGCGTTTAAAAGATTTTTCTATATTTCTTGTTACATCAATAACTGCGAAGACTGCTTTGTGATCACTTATAGAGTTGTCAATATCAATTACTTCAGAAAGGATTGTAGAAATAGTATCACTTACAATAATTGGATCAATTAAGCTAGACGAATATTCTGTACTTCTGGTAGGTTCTGATATAATATTAGTGAGGTTAAAGGATATTAGTACGTTGTATAGTTCACCCCGGGATAGTTTAAGAAAGTCTACATTAAAATCACCCAATAGTACTATATTATTAGTAATTTCGAAAGCTATATCTAGTGAGTGTTTTAGGCGTTGCCAGATACCATCCGTGTTTTTCACATTTGGGGTTTTATACAGATTCCCAATTAAATATGTTGTGTGTTTAAAGTACACTTGGACCCAAATAATTTCATCATTTGCAAATTCTAAGTCACATCTGCGTTTTACTATTAGAGAAGTTGAAAAATATATTAATACACCACCTCCAAACAAATTTCGGTCTTTACGGAATGGTTCTTCACTGAAACCGTGTATTTGAATATCTTCATTGGATATTGAACAATCTAGATGGCTTTCGGTAATGCATAGGATATCGACATCATTAGTTATAGATTCAACATAGTTTATTTTATTACGTAAACTTCTAATGTTTATATGCATTAGATTCAGGGAGTGAGATACGGACGCATCTATTGAGTTTGGACCAGGGTTGGGATGTATATCTCCAGATAGAAGTAAACGAAGAAGAATAGGAAAGATAATGTTCGTATTTACGGTCGTTTGAAGAGCCGACAAGAAAAGTACGAGTGTGGAGTACTTAATATTTATTTTTAGGATATAAAGAAGAGACATAAATGTAATTTTGAAGTAATAACTAGCAAGAACCTTAGATAATTTGCAATGAAAAAGACCTATGGAAGCCCTCCACGAATCAACATCATTACCCATCATGGCGGATCAAAATCATACATACTTATAAATGAGAGAGGAACTTCCACATGGTGAGTATAAGCGACGATACAGTCAGTCCTGGCAAGTTGAGCACGCGGTAGTTGGGCAGTACAAAGGTATGGTTTGGGAGAGGAAAAATTGAATGAAGATAGAGGACATAGGAAAGAGAGAAGACACGTCAAAATAAAGATCATAGAAGGGAGGGTAAAACAATGGTCACAAGTGTGTGGTGATTTAATGACGTAGATTACACAAATGTTGCTTCAGGCTTAATTTTTAGTCAACAGACAGGCAAGTGCGATTTAGAGATACTATCTTAAGTAGACATGTATACACACATGTATATAAATATTTAATAAATATTAGCACACACATGTATACACGCATATATACATGTACGCAAACAGTCAATACATGTTAGCGCACACCTACATACACACATACGTACGTACATACATACATACATACACACATACATACATATATACAAACATACACACATACATACATACATACGCATGTATAACACGAGATATTAGCACACACATGTATACATACACACATGCATATAAATAATCATTACATACAGGGCACACATACACACATATGCATTAACATAACCATTACACACCAACACACATATACACATACGCAAACACACATGTAAAGAAATAATCAATACATATGTATGCATACATCTTAACATACACACACATACACACACAGGTAATCAATACAAATAAATGAACATGTATACATACACACACACATAGATACATGTTTATATATAATCAATACATATTAACGTACACACGTCTTCACATTTAGGACAGACCTACACAAATGCATACTTCCACACGAACAAAAAGTATATACATGTACCTACAAACATTGAAATATTACACGATTGGTTATGTATATAATATAATATGTCACGTATGTGAGTACTCGATCGGTTCTATGTAGTGGACACGTTAAATATATCGAACAGTAATTCGATTTGATCTAATCACATTTGATATCAATAGAAATGTGGGCAATACGTCATATATACTGGACATAGAATAGGAAATTTCATAATAAGCGAAGTGCATAAACGTATCGTACGTTTTATCAGTAACTGTAACGTATATATGGGTAAGGTATACACAGTTTGTTCTCGATATCCAATATAACATGATTGTAATATGATATTGAATTATGATAACCCTGTACAACCATCTTTTTATGATTTCAAAATATATTCAAAATTTGAAAATAATATAAAATAAAAATGCAACAAAAGAACGCCCTAAGTAAGGAAAATTTAGCACATTATAAATCAAATTTCATATACATGTACATATACACCGTGAAGCGGGGTGACAAGATGACACGACTTTTGAGGATTACTGTACGGTATCGTATAGACTGTATAAAGTACAGGTATGTGACAGGTATATATAACGTGTTATATTCACATAGTTTTAAGCGTATCATACGTTTGATCAATAGGTGTAACATATTTAGTGGTAAAGTGTACACAGCTATATATGTATTTGTATTTTTTTTCTTAATTCAATATAGATCATGTTCACGCAACACCACGATGACATAAAAAATAACACCACGATGACATAAAAAAAAAATCGCAACAAACGGATGCCATAAGTAAGGAAGTTCAGCACTTTTTTAAATTTTATATACATGTACATATACATACGTGTTATATTTGTATATGTAATTGTGTGAGACGGTTTGCTTTGAAAGTTTCTATAAGAAATTGCAGCATGACGATTTCAGGAACAGATTGTTTAAAATTAGTCGTTGCACGTGGATGGTTCCAGTTACACGATTGGGATGATTAGAACGGTGATGTGTTCCGCGATGAAGATGAGATCGTCTCCTCGGGTGGAGTACTCGACATTAACTCTTTTCTTCCCCATGGTATAACGTTACCACAGATGACAGTAGCCCGCTCTTTGCCCCCTATACCATATAGCCACCACAGATGACAGTAGCCCGCTCTTTGCCCCCTATACCATATAGCCACCACAGATGACAGTAGCACGTTCTTTACCTCCCCTATACCATATAGCCACCACAGGGGACAGTAGCACGTTCTTTGCCTCTCCTTTAGTATAAAGCTACAACAGGGGACAGTAGCACGTTCTTTGCCTCTCCTTTAGTATAAAGCTACAACAGGGGACAGTAGCACGCTCTTTGCCCCCTATAGTATAAAGCTTCCACAGGGGACAGTAGCACGCTCTTTGCCGCCCTTATAGTATATAGCTACCACAGGGGACAGTAGCACGCTCTTTGCCGCCCAATAGTATATAGCTACCACAGGGGACAGTAGCACGCTCTTTACCTCCCCTATAGTATAAAGTTACCACAGGGGCCCGAGGACGCTCTCTGCCTTCCCAATAGTATATAGCTACTACAGGGGACAGTAGCATGTTTTTTGCCTCCTCTATAATATATATCTACAACAAGGGAGATAAGCACGCTCCTCGCCTCCACTTTAGTGTATAGCTACCACACGGGAGACAGTAGCACGCTCTTCGACTCACCGATAGGGGACTGTAGGACGATCATTACAACCTCTATAGTATATAGCTATCACAGGGGACAGTAGCACGCTCTTTATCTCCCCTAAGATATAGAGCTTGCACGGGGGGACAGTAGCACGCTCTTTGTCTCCCCTAAGATATAGAGCTAGCATGGTGGACAGTAGCACGCTCTTTGTCTCCCCTAAGATATAGAGCTAGCACGGGGAACAGTAGCACGCTCTTTGTCTCCCCTTATATATAGAGCTAGCAAGGGGGACAGTAGTACGCTCTTTGTCTCCCCTAAGATAAAGAGCAAGCAAGGGGGACAGTAGCACGTTCTTTGTCTCCCCTAAGATATAGAGCTACCACGGGGGACAGTAGCACGCTCTTTGTCTTCTCTGAGATATAGAGCTAGCACGGGGGACAGTAGCACGCTCTTTGTCTCCCCTAAGATATAGAGCTACCACGGGGGACAGTAGCACGCTCTTTGTCTCCCCTAAGGTATAGAGCTACCACGGGGGACAGCAGCACGCTCTTTGTCTCCCCTAAGGTATAGAGGTAGCACGGGGGACAGAAGCACGGTTTTTGTCTCCCCTAAGATATAGAGGTAGCACGGGGGACAGTAGCACGTTCTTTGTCTCCCCTATAGTATATAACTACCACGGGGGACAGTAGCACGCTCTTTGTCTCCCCTAAGATATAGAGCTACCACGGGGGACTGTAGCACGCTCTTTGTCTCCCCTAAGATATAGAGCTACCACGGGGGACTGTAGCACGCTCTTTGTCTCCCCTAAGATATAGAGGTAGCACGGGGGACTGTAGCACGCTCTTTGTCTCCTCTATAGTATAGCACTACAATAGGGGACAGCATATGCTCTTTGACTCCCCAATATGGTATTTTATAATATGTCGGTAGCTGGTATACTCCAATGTGTCGGTATATGTAGGTGGTATATCAAAATGTGTCGGTAGCTGGTATACTACAATGTGTCGGTATATGTAGGTGGTATATCATAATGTGTCGGTAACTGGTATATCATAATGTGTCGGTAGCACGTATTTTATTATGTGGTAGTAACTGTTATATCATAATGTGTCGGTAGCTGGTATATTAAGATATGTCGGTAGCTGGTATATCATAATGTGTCGGTAGCTAGTATATTATGATATGTCGGTAGCTGGTATATCAAAATGTGTTGGTAGCTGGTTTATCATAATGTGTCGGTAGATGGTATATTGTAATTTGTCGGTAGCATGTAAATCATAATTTGTCGGTAGTTGGTATATCATAATGTGTCGGTTTCTGGTATATAATAATTTGTCGGTGGGTGGTATATGATAATATGTCGGTAGCTTGTATATTATAATGTGTCGGTAGCTGGTATATCAAAATGTGTCGGTAGCTGGTATATCATAATGTGTTGGTAGCTTGTATATCAAAATGTGTCGGTAGCTGGTTTGTCATAATGTGTTGGTAGCTGGTATGTCATAATGTGTCGTTAGCTGGTATATCAAAATGTGTCTGTAGCTGGTATATTAAAATGTGTCGGTAGCTAGTTTATCACGATGTGTCGGTAGATGGTATATTATAATTTGTCGGTAGCATGTAAATCATAATGTGTCGGTAGTTGGTATATCATAATTTGTCGGTAGATGGTATATCATAATTTGTCGGTAGCTGGTATATCAAAATGTGTCGGTAGCTAGTTTATCACGATGTGTCGGTAGATGGTATATCATAATTTGTCGGTAGCATGTAAATTATAATGTGTCGGTAGTTGGTATACCATAATTTGTCGGTAGATGGTATATCATAATGTGTCGGTAGCTGGTATAACTTGATGTGTCGGTAGCTGTTATTTCAAGATATGTCGGTAGCTGGTATATCAAGATGTGTCGGAAGCTGGTATATCATTATGTGTCGTTAGCTGGTATATCATAATGTGTCGGTAGCTGGTATATCATAATGTGTCGGTAGATGGTATGTCATAATGTGTCGTTAGCTTGTATATCATAATGTGTCGTTAGCTGGTATATCATAATGTGTCGGCAGCTGGTATATGATAATGTAATGGTAGTTGGTATATCATAATGTGTCGGTAGCTGGTATATCATAGTGTGTCGTTAGTTGGTATATCAAGATATGTCGGTTGCTGGTATATCATAATGTATCGGTTACTGGTATATCATAATGTGTTGGTAGCTGGTATGTCATAATGTGTTGGTAGCTGGTATGTCATAATGTGTCGGTTGCTGGTATATCATAATGTATCGGTTGCTGGTATATCATAATGTGTCGTTAGCAGGTATGTCATAATGTGTTGGTAGCTTGTATGTCATAATGTGTTGGTAGCTTGTATGTCATAATGTGTTGGTAGCTGGTATGTCATAATGTGTCGGTAGCTGGTACAATGTATATCAAAATTTGTCGTTAGCTTGTATATCAAAATGTGTCGGTAGCTGGTATGTCATAATGTGTTGGTAGCTGGTATATCATAATGTGTCGTTAGCTGGGATGTCATAATGTGTTGGTAGCTGGTATATCATAATGTGTCGGTCGCTGGTATGTCATAATGTGTTGGTAGCTGGTATATCATAATGTGTCGTTAGCTGGTATGTGATAATGTGGCGTTAGCTGGTATATCATAATGTGTCGTTAGCTGGTATATCATAATGTGGCGTTAGCTGGTATATCATAATGTGTCGTTAGCTGGGATGTCATAATGTGTTGGTAGCTGGTATATCAATCTGTGTCGGTAGCTGGTATATCATAATGTGTCGTTAGCTGGTATGTGATAATGTGGCGTTAGCTGGTATATCATAATGTGTTGGTAGCTGGTATATCATAATGTGTCGTTAGCTGGTATGTGATAATGTGGCGTTAGCTGGTATATCATAATGTGTCGTTAGCTGGTATGTGATAATGTGGCGTTAGCTGGTATATCATAATGTGTCGTTAGCTGGTATGTTATAATGTGTCGTTAGCTGGTATATCATAATGTGTCGGTAGCTGGTATATCATAGTGTGTCGTTAGTTGGTATATCAAGATATGTCGGTTGCTGGTATATCATAATGTATCGGTTACTGGTATATCATAATGTGTTGGTAGCTGGTATGTCATAATGGGTTGGTAGCTGGTATATCAAAATGTGTCGGTAGATGGTATGTCATAATGTGTTGGTAGCTGGTATATCAGAATGTTTCGGTAGCTGGTATATTATAATGTGTCGTTAGCTGGTATATCATAATGTGTCGGTAGCTGGTATATCATAATGTGTCGTTAGCTGGTATATCATAATGTGTCGTTAGCTGGTATGTCATAATGTGTCGTTAGCTGGTATGTCATAATGTGTCGTTAGCTGGTATATCATTAATGTGTTGGTAGCTGGTATATGAAAATGTATCGGTAGCTGGTATATCATAATGTGTCGTTAGCTGGTGTATTTATGTTTGGTAAGTACTGTACATGTATCATAACATTTTGATAAACGAGGAAACGCATTGTGATTTGAGCTTGGATTACCGAGGATTTGTTGTCAACTCCCGTGTATCTGATCAGCTGAGTATAAAACAATATCGAGTTGCGTTCTGTTCAATTCACTTGATTAATAAAACCTATTTGATATGGAGGTTGTACATTAAACAGTTGACAAACGTTACACAATGCATATGGGCAAAAGCGCTTAAGTGATATTGAAGCTAACGGTGTATACTGACGTTGTGTGTAAGCAGATGTAATTATCGCCATGGGCATACATATATACATTACATCGCTATACCTGAATCTTTCCATTCTCGTCTCGTAACTGACGCTTCTTAATTGCGATTGATTTCGAAATTCATGAAAGGAATTCACGTTCCACGGAAGTCATTGTCCTAACAAATAGCAAGCGAGCGATATAGCCATGGATTGCGCTGGAAAAGACAATTCGTCCGCTATTGTTGGTTTAGACATGCCGTCTGATATTCCAAGTATTCACCACATCCGTGATAGTGTGATTCTAACGGCTATGGTATGTGTCTTGTTTTGTGGCCTCCGTTTTATCTATGGTAAAACCTGGAGAGCACGGACGAAGGTAGATATTGTCATCCTTGGAGGGGGTCCTGTAGGATTGACCACAGCTCTCGTGGCTGCCAAATCGGAGCGGTATCGAAAACTCACAATCATTGAATCAGAACGCAGAATCGATTTGGTGAAACGTGAATATCAAGTTTGTTTTGACATCAAGAACATCGCTTTCCTCCAGACGATTGGTGTTGATTTCGATAGTATAGAAGGATGCCGAGACCGACAGGGATTTTACACTAGGGTCGGCATATTTTTGGATTATTGCTTAACATTTCTAGAAGGTTATGAAAAGAACGTATGTTTAAAATTTGGAAGAAAGGTAAGTTGCGTTTAACTATTTCTTCTTCTGGTTTATTTTGATTAAAAACAAAAAAACATGTTTTACTATCTCTTTGTGTATGCATTGAATTGCTCCTATTCTCTATACTCCAGACAATCCTAATGTATTTAAAGTATGTAAGCTGCAGATTGAACAAACAATATTTAAAATGTTTTAAAGATGAAATGGGGAATAAAATGCCGAATTTCAACTTAGAATTCAGACGTGCACCTCCTGTGGAAACTTGTACAATGCCGTGGATTCTTACATGAGGTCAAATTTTAAGAACACGACATTCAAATATATTTTCCAGTTAAGGATTAATTATGTTGTCTTTCAAACCAAACAGATTTTGTTTACTCCGTTTTATCTCGCCTTGTATATGGCTAACATAACAGAGGTTGTCAAATTTATCAAACAGAGGGCTCTGATTGACCGATGTTTAGATATTGTTGTATATATAGGACTGGACATTGGTAGATTGAGGCAACGTTTACTCCCTTATCCTAGTTTGAAATATCTTGGTTGCCATGGTTACCAAATTAAGACCCCTCATTGGTTGAAATTTAGATAGTGTTAGATTGTTTTTAAAATGAGTACACTTGCACGTAGAAATGTTAAATAACCCATACAACCAGACATAAGACATCACGTAACTCATGCATACATGTCGCCATCCGTTGTCACACATGTTGACAAATACAAGTATTTCTACAACTGTTGACAACGTGTTACTATGACATAACACACACTAATACTACTACCTGGCATCATACGTATTAATATGAGTTGTCACATGGTATTTTACACACTGATACATCTACCTGGCATCATACGTGTGAGTATGTGTTGTCACATGACATTTTACACACTGATACATCTACCTGGTATCATACGTGTGAATATGTGTTCTCATATGACATTTTACACACTGATACATCTACCTGGTATCTTACGTGTTATTATGTGATGTCACATGACATTTTACACACTGATACATCTACCTGGTATAATACGTGTTAGTATGTGTTGGCACATGCCGTTTTACACACTGATACATCTACCTGGTATCATACGTGTGAATATGTGTTGTCACATGACATTTTACACACTGATGCATCTACCTGGTATCATTCGTGTGAGTATGTGTTGTCACATGGCATTTTACACACTGATACATCTACCTGGTATCATACGTGTTAGTATGTGTTGTCCCATGACATTTTACACACTGATACATCTACCTGGTATAATACGTGTTAGTATGTGTTGGCACATGCCGTTTTACACACTGATACATCTACCTGGTATCATACGTGTTAGTATGTGTTGTCCCATGACATTTTACACACTGATACATCTACCTGGCATCATACGTGTTAGTATGTGTTGTCACATGACATTTTACATACTGATATATCTACCTGGTATCATACGTAGTAGTATGTGTTGTCACATGACATTTTACACACTGATACATCTAC
>NW_018479639.1:0-17868 GCF_002113885.1 Mizuhopecten yessoensis | reverse complement strand
GTTGTTACAGTAGAAGTATCGTTGTTACAGTAGTAATGTTATTGTAACAGGCTTTACAGGCGTTGTGTCATTGTGTCGTTGCTAGAGTGGTAGTGTCATTGTGTCGTTATTACAGTAGTAATCTCATTGTATTGTGTCGTTGTTACAGTAATTGTGTCATTGTAACAGTATTAATGTCGTTGTATCATTGTCACAGTAGTTGTTTCATAGTGTCATTGTACAATAGTAGTACTGTTGTTACAGTAGTAGTGTCATTACGGTAGTAGTGTCATAGTGTCGTTGTTACATTAGTAGTGTCATTACGGTAGTATTGTAATTGTGTCGTTGTTACAGTAGTAGTACCGTTGTTACATTAGTAGTGTCATTAAAGTAGTAGTGTCATTCGTGTCATTGTCACAGTAGTAGTGTCATTGTTACAGTAGTAGTGTCTTGTTACAGTTGTAGTGTCGTTGTTACAGTAGTAGTGTCTATGTTACAGTAGTAGTCTCATTGTTACAGTAGTAGTGTTAATGTAACAGTAGTAGTGTCGTTGTATCATTGTTAGAGTAGTTGTGTCATAGTGCCGCTGTTACAGTAGTAGTGTCATTGTTACAGTAGTAGTGTCATTGTTACAGTAGTAGAGTCGTTTTATCATTGTTACAGTAGCTGTGTCATAGTGTCATTGTTACAGTAGTAGTGTCATTGTTACAGTAGTAGTGTCATTGTTACAGTACTAGTGTCATTGTTACATTAGTAGTGTCGTTGTATCATTGTTTGAGTAGTTGTGTCATAGTGTCATTGTTACAGTAGTAGTGTCGTTGTATCATTGCTACAGTAGTTGTACTGTTGTTATAGTAATAGTATCATTAACGTAGTAGTGTCATAGTGTCGTTGTTACAGTAGTAGTGTCATAGTGTCGTTGTTACAGTAGTAGTGTCATTGTTACAGTACTAGTGTCATTGTTACAGTAGTAGTGTCATTGTTACAGTAGCAGTGTCATTGTGTCATTGTTACAGTAGTAGTGTCATTGTTACAGTAGTAGTGCCATTGTTACAGTACTAGTGTCATTGTTACATTAGTAGTGTCGTTGTATCATTGTTTGAGTAGTTGTGTCATAGTGTCATTGTTCCAGTAGTAGTGTCGTTGTATCATTGCTACAGTAGTTGTACTGTTGTTATAGTAATAGTATCATTAACGTAGTAGTGTCATAGTTTCGTTGTTACAGTAGTAGTGTCATAGTGTCGTTATTACAGTAGTTGTGTCATTGTGACGTTGTTACAGTAGTTGTGTCATTGGAACAGGCGTAGTGTCATTGTATCATTTTCACAGTAGTAGTGTTATAGTGTCATTGTTACAGCAGGAGTGTCATTGTGTCGTTATTACAGAAGTAGGGTTATGGTATCGTTGTTACAGTAGTAATGTCATTGTTACAGTAGTAGTGTCAATGTTACTGTAGTAGTGTCGTTGTGACGTTGTTACAGTAGTGGTGTCATTGTGTCGTTGTTACATTAATGGTGTCCTTGTGTCGTTGTTACAGTAGTGGTGTCATTGTGTCGTTGTTACAGAGGTTGTGTCATTGTGACGTTGTTACAGCAGTGGTGTCATTGTGTCGTTGTTATAGTAGTAGTATCATTGTGTTGTTGTTACAGTAGTGGTGTCATTGTGTCGTTGTTACAGAAATTGTGTCATTGTGACGTTGTTACAGCAGTGGTGTCATAGTGTCGTTGTTACAGTAGTAGTGTCATTGTGTCATTGTTACAGTAGCAGTGTCATTGTGACGTTCTTACAGTAGTGTTGTTGTTACAGGGGTGGTGTCATTGTGTCGTTGTTACATTAATGGTGTCCTTGTGTCGTTGTTACAGTAGGGGGGTCATTGTGTCGTTGTTACAGAGGTTGTGTCATTGTGTCGTTGTTACAGAAGTTGTGTCATTGTGACGTTGTTGTGTCATTGTTACAGTAGTAGTGTCATTGGGTCGTTGTTACAGAGGTTGTGTCGTTGTGACGTTGTTACAGTAGTGGTGTCATTGTGTCGGTGGTACAGAAATTGTGTCATTGTGACGTTGTTAGAGCAGTGGTGTCATAGTGTCGTTGTTACAGTAGTAGTGTCATTCGTGTCGTTGTTACAGAAGTGGTGTCATTGTTTCATTGCTAAAGTAGTTGTGTCATTGTGACGTTGTTACAGTAATAGTGTCTTTTGAGAAGTTGTTACAGTAGCAGTGTCATTGTGTCATTGTTACAGTAGCAGTGTCATTGTGTCATTGTTACAGTAGTAGTGTCATTTGAGTAGTTGTTACAGTAGCAGTGCCATGGTGACGTTGTTACAGTAGCAGTGTCATTGTGACGTTCTTACAGTAGTTGTGTCATTGTGACGTTGTTACAGTAGCAGTATCATTGTGTCATTGTTACAGTAGCAGTGCCATGGTGACGTTGTTACAGTTACAGTAGTAGTGTCATTGTGTCGTTGTTACATTAATGGTGTCCTTGTGTCGTTGTTACAGTAATTGTGTCATAGTGTCATTGTTACAATACTAGTGTCGTTGTTACAGTACTGTTATGTCATTGTAACAGTAGTAGTGTCATAGTGTCATTGTTACAGTAATAGTGTCGTTTGAGTAGTTGTTACAGTAGCGTAGTTGTGTCATTGTGACGCTGTTACAGTAGCAGTGCCATGGCGACGTTGTTACAGAAGCAGTGTCCTTGTGACGTTCTTACAGTAGTTGTGTCATTGTGACGCTGTTACAGTAGCAGTGCCATGGCGACGTTGTTACAGAAGCAGCGTCATTGTGACGTTCTTACGGTAGTTTTGTCATTGTGACGTTGTTAGTACTTGTGTCATAGTGTCATTGTTACAGTAATAGTGTCATTTGAGTATTTGTTACAGTAGCTGTGTCATTTTGCCATTGTTACAGTCGCAGTGTCATTGTGTCATTGCTAAAGCAGTTGTGTCATTGTGACGTTGCTACAGTAGTTGTGTCATTGCAACAGGCTTAGTGTCATTGTATCATTTTCACAGTAGTAGTGTTATAGTGTCATTGATACAGCAGTAGTGTCATTGAGTAGTTATTACAGAAGTAGTGTTATGGTACCGTTGTTACAGTGGTAATGTCAATGTTACAGTAGTAGTGTCGTTGTAACAATGATACAACGACACTACTAATGTAACAATGACACTACTAATGTAACACCGACACTATGACACTACTACTGTTACAATGACATAACAGTACTGTAACAACGACACTATTACTGTAACAACGCCACAATGACACAACTACTGGAACAACGTCACAATGACACCACTACCGTAACAACGACACATTGACACCATACTGCTACTGTATCAACGACACAATGCCACCACTGCTGGAACAACGTCACAATGACACTACTGTAACAATGACACAACGACACTACTACTGTAACAATGGCAAAATACAATGACACTATGACACAATTACTGTAACAAAGATACAACGTCATTGCTACTGTAACAATGACCCTACTACTGTAACAATGACATTACTTACTGCTACTGTAATAATGACACTGCTACTGTAACAACAGTACTCCTATTCTACAATGACACTATGAGCTACTCTGACAACGCCACAATGACAAAACTACTGTAAGAACGTCACAAGGACACTGCTTCTGTAACAATGTCACCATGGCACTGCTACTGTAACAACTTCTCAAAAGACACTATTACTGTAACAACGCCACAATGACACAACTACTTTAGCAATGACACAATGCCACCACTTCTGTAACAACGACACAAATGACACTACTACTGTAACAATGACACAAAGACACTACTACTGTAACTGTAACAACGTCACAATGGCACAACTACTGTAACAACGCCCCAATGACACAACTACTGTAGCAACGTCACAATGACACAACTGCTTTAGCAATGACACAATGCCACCACTTCTGTAACAACGACACCTACTGTAACAACGTCACAATTACACAACTACTGTAACAACGCCCCAATGACACAACTACTGTAATAACGTCACCATGGCACTGCTACTGTGACAACGTCACAATGACACACCTACTGTAAGAACGTCACAACGACACTACTACAGTATTAGCAATGACACAATGACACCACTTCTGTAACAACGGGACACAACTTCTGTAACAACGACACCTACTGTAACAACGTCACAATGGCACAACTACTGTAACAACGGCACAATGACACAACTACTGTAGGAACGTCACAATGACAGTGCTACTGTAACAATGACAAAATGACACTGCTACTACTACTATAACAACGACACAATGACACAATTACTGTAACAAAGATACAACGTCATTGCTACTGTAACAATGACCCTACTACTGTAACAATGACACAAAGACACTACTACTGTAACAATGACACAACGACACTACTACTGTACCAATGACTACTGTAAGAATGACACAATGACACTGCGACTGTAACAATGACACAATACACTGCTACTGTAACAACTACTAAAATGACACTACTACTGTAAGAATGACACAATGACACTGCTACTATAACAACGACACAATGACACTGCTACTATAACAACGTCACAATGACACTACTACTGTATCAATGACACAATGACACTGCGACTGTAACAATGACACAAAGACACTACTACTGTAACTGTAACAACGTCACAATAACACAACTACTGTAACAACGGCACAATGACACAACTACTGGAACAACGTCACAATGACACTGCTACTTTAACAACGTCACAATGACACAACCACTGTAACAACGTCACCATCGCACTGCTACTGTAACAACTTCTCAAAAGACACTATTACTGTAACAACGCCACAATGACACAACTACTTTAGCAATGCCACAATGACACCACTCCTGTAACAACAACACAATGATACTACTACTATAACAACGACACAATGACACAATTACTGTAACAACGACACAATGGCACTGCTACTGTAACAATGGCAAAATACAATGACACTATGACACAATTACTGTAACAACGATACAACGACATTGCTACTGTAACAATGACAAAATGACACTGCTACTGTAACAATGGCAAAATGACACAGCTATGACACAATGACACTGCTACCGTAACAACGTCACAATGACACCACTACTGTAACAACGACACAAGGACACCATTAATGTAACAACGACACAATGACACTACTCCTATAACGACGACACAATGACACCACTACTGTAACAACTACTCAAATGACACTACTTCAGTAATAGTGTCTTTTGAGAAGTTGTTACAGTAGCAGTGCGATGGTGACGTTGTTACAGTAGTTATGTCATTGTGACGTTGTTATAGTAGCAGTGTCATTGTGTCATAGCTGTGTCATTTTGCCATTGTTACAGTCGCAGTGTCATTGTGTCATTCTTACAGTAGTCATTGGTACAGTAGTAGTGTCGTTGTGTCATTGTTACAGTAGTGTCATTGTGACGTTGTTACGGTAGTTGTGTCATTGTGACATTGTTACAGTAGCAGTGCCATGGTGACGTTGTTACAGTAGCAATATCATTGTGACGTTGTTCCAGTAGTTGTGTCATTGTGACATTGTTACAGTAGCAGTGCCATGGCGACGTTGTTACAGAAGCAGTGTCCTTGTGACGTTCTTACAGTAGTTGTGTCATTGCTACAGGCGTAGTATCATTGTATCATTTTCACAGTAGTAGTGTTATAGTGTCATTGTTACAGCAGTAGTGTCATTGTTACAGTAATAGTGTCATTTGAGTAGTTGTTACAGTAGCTGTGTCATTTTGCCATTGTTACAGTAGCAGTGTCATTGTGTCATTGTTACAGTAGTAGTGTCATTGTGTCATTGTTACAGTAGTAATGTCATTGTGTCGTTGTTACAGTAGTAATGTCATTGTGTCGTTGTTACAGTAGTAGTGTCATTCGTGTCGTTGTTACAGAAGTAGGATCATTGTGTCGTTGTTACAGTAGTAATGTCATGGGGTCATTGTTACAGTAGTAGTGTCATGGTGTCATTGTTACATTAGTAGTGTCGTTGTATCATTGCTGCAGTAGTAGTACCGTTGTTAGAGTAGTAGTATCATTACAGTAGTAGTGTGATAGTGTCGTTGGTACAGAAGTGGTGGCATTGTGTCGTTGATACAGTAGCAGTGTCATTGTGACGTTGTTACAGTAGTATTGTCATTTGAGTAGTTGTTACAGTAGCAGTGTCATTGTGTCATTGCTAAAGTAGTTGTGTCATTGTGACGTTGTTACGGTAGCAGTGTCATTGTGTCATAGCTGTGTCATTTTGCCATTGTTACAGTAGCAGTGTCATTGTGTCATTGTTACAGTAGCAGTGTCATTGTGTCATTGTTAAGCAGTGTCATTGTGTCATTGTTACAGTAGCAGTGTCATTGTGTCATTGTTACAGTAGCAGTGTTATTGTGTCTTTGTTACAGTAGCAGTGTCATTGTGACGTTGTTACAGTAGTGGTGTCATTGTGTCGTTGTTACAGTAGTGGTGTCATTGTGTCGTTGTTACAGAAGTTGTGTCATTTTGACGTTGTTACAGCAGTGGTGTCATAGTGTCGTTGTTACAGAAGTAGTGTCATTGTGTTGTTGATACAGTAGTAATGTCATTGTGTCGTTGTCACAGTAGTAGTGTCATTCGTGTCGTTGTTACAGAAGTAGGATCATTGTGTCGTTGTTACAGTAGTAATGTCATGGTGTCATTGTTACAGTAGTAGTGTCATGGTGTCATTGTTACATTAGTAGTGTCGTTGTATCATTGCTGCAGTAGTAGTACCGTTGTTAGAGTAGTAGTATCATTACAGTAGTAGTGTGATAGTGTCGTTGTTACAGTAGTGGTGTCATTGTGTCGTTGTTACAGTAGTAATGCCATTGTGTCGTTGTTACAGTAGTAATGTCATTGTGTCGTTGTTACAGTAGTAGTGTCATTCGTGTCGTTGTTCCAGAAGGAGGATCATTGTGTCGTTGTTACAGTAGTAATGTCATGGTGTCATTGTTACAGCAGTAGTGTCATGGGGTCATTGTTACATTAGTAGTGTCGTTGTATCATTGCTGCAGTAGTAGTACCGTTGTTACAGTAGTAGTATCATCACAGTAGTAGTGTGATAGTGTCGTTGTTACAGAAGTGGTGGCATTGTGTCGTTGATCCAGTAGCAGTGTCATTGTGACGTTGTTACAGTAGTGGTGTCATTGTGTCGTTGTTACAGTAGTAATGTCATTGTGTCGTTGTTACAGTAGTAATGTCATTGTGTCGTTGTCACAGTAGTAGTGTCATTCGTGTCGTTGTTACAGAAGTAGGATCATTGTGTCGTTGTTACAGTAGTAATGTCATGGTGTCATTGTTACAGCAGTAGTGTCATGGGGTCATTGTTACATTAGTAGTGTCGTTGTATCATTGCTGCAGTAGTAGTACCGTTGTTACAGTAGTAGTATCATTACAGTAGTAGTGTGATAGTGTCGTTGTTACAGAAGTGGTGGCATTGTGTCGTTGATACAGTAGCAGTGTCATTGTGACGTTGTTACAGTAGTATTGTCATTTGAGTAGTTGTTACAGTAGCAGTGTCATTGTGTCATTGCTAAAGTAGTTGTGTCATTGTGACGTTGTTACGGTAGCAGTGTCATTGTGTCATTGTTACAGTAGCAGTGTTATTGTGTCTTTGTTACAGTAGCAGTGTCATTGTGACGTTGTTACAGTAGTATTGTCATTTGAGTAGTTGTTACAGTAGCAGTGTCATTATTACAGTAGCAGTATCATTGTGACGTTGTTTAAGTAGCAGTGTCATTGTGACGTTGTTACAGTAGCAGTGCCATGGTGACGTTGTTACAGTAGCACTGTCATTGTGACGTTCCTACAGTAGTTGTGTCATTGTGACGTTGTTACAGTAGCAGTATCATTGTGGCGTTGTTACAGTAGCAGTGTCATTGTGACGTTGTTACAGAAGTTGTGTCATTGCAACAGGCGTAGTGTCATTGTATCGTTGTCACAGTAGAAGTGTCATAGTGTAATTGTTACAGCAGTAGTGTCATTGTGTCGTTATTACAGAAGTAGTGCTATGGTATCGTTGTTACAGTAGTTATGTCATTGTGTCGTTGTTACAGTAGCAGTGTCGTTTTGACGTTGTTACAGTAGTGGTGTCATTGTGTCGTTGTTACAGTAGTGGTGTCATTGTGTCGTTGTTACAGCAGTTGTGTCATTTTGACGTTGTTACAGCAGTGGTGTCATTGTGTCGTTATTATAGTAGTAGTGTCATTGTGTCGTTGTTACAGTACTAGTGTCATAGTGTCATTGTTACAACAGTAGTGTCATTGTGTCGTTATTACAGAAGTAGTGTTATGGTATCGTTGTTACAGTAGTAATGTCATTGTGTCGTTGTTACAGTAGCAGTGTCGTTGTGACGTTGTTACAGTAATGGTGTCATTGTGACGTTGTTACAGTAGTAGTGTCATTGTGACGTTGTTACAGCAGTGGTGTCATTGTGTCGTTGTTATAGTAGTAGTGTCATTGTGTCGCTGTTACAGTAGTAGTGTCATTGTGACGTTGTTACAGCAGTGGTGTCATTGTGACGTTGTTACAGTAGTGGTGTCATTGTGTCGTTGTTACAGTAGTGGTGTCATTGTGTCGTTGTTACAGAAGTTGTTTCAGTGTGAGGTTGTTACAGCAGTGGTGTCATTGTGTCGTTGTTATAGTAGTAGTGTCATTCTGTCGTTGTTACAGTAGTAATGTCATTGTGTCGTTGTCACAGTAGTAGTGTCATTCGTGTCGTTGTTACAGTAGTAATGTCATGGTGTCATTGTTACAGTAGAAGTGTCATTGCAACAGGCGTTGTGTCATTGTATCATTGTCACAGTAGTAGTGTCATAGTGTCATTGTTACAGCAGTAGTGTCATAGTGTCGTTGTTACAGTAGAAGTATCATTGTTACAGTAGTAATGTTATTGTTACAGGCGTTGTGTCATTGTAACGTTGTAACAGTAAGAATGTCATTGTGTCGTCGTTACAGTAGCAGTGTCATTGTTACAGTAGTAGTGTCGTTGTATCATTGTTACAGTAGTAGTGTCAAAGTGTCATTGTTACAGTAGTCGTGTCATTGTGTTATTGTCACAGTAGTTGTGTCATAGTATCATTTTTACAGTAGTTGTGTCATAGTGTCATTCGTTACACTAGTTGTGTCATAGTGTCATTGTTAAAGTAGCAGTGTCATTTTGACGTTGTTACAGTAGCAGTGCCATGGTGACGTTGTTACAGTAGCAGTGTCATTGTTAGAGTAGTAGTGTCATTATGTTGTTGTTACAGTAGTTGTTTCATTGCAACAGGCGTGGTGTCATTGTATCATTGTCACAGTAGTAGTGTCAAGTAGTGTCATGGTGTCATTGTTACTGCAGTAGTGTCATTGTGTCGCTATTCCAGAAGTAGTGTTATGGTCTCGTTGTTACAGTAGTTCTGTCGTTGTTACAGTGTTACAGTAGTAGTTTCATTGTTACAGTAGTAGTACCGTCGTTACAGTAGTGGTGGCATTGTGTCGTTGATACAGTAGCAGTGTCCTTCTGACGTTCTTACGGTAGTTCTGTCATTGTGACGTTGAGTTGTGTCATAGTGGTGTCATTGTGACGTTGAGTTGTGTCATAGTGCCATTTTTACAGTAGTTGTGTGATTGTGACGTTGTTACGGTAGCAGTGCCATGGCGACGTTGTTACAGTAATGGTGTCATTGTGTCGTTATTACAGAAGTAGTGCTATGGTATCGTTGTTACTAGTGTCATAGTGTCGTTGTGTCATTGTTATCATTTTCACAGTAGTAGTGTTATAGTGTAGTTGTTACAGTAGCAGTATCATTGTGACGTTGTTACAGCAGGGGTGTCATCGTGTCGTTGTTACAGGAGTAGTGTCATTCGTGTCGTTGTTACAGGAGTAGTGTCATTCGTGTCGTTGTTACAGGAGTAGTGTCATTCGTGTAAAGTGTCATTGTTACAATAGTAGTGTCAGTGTTACAATAGTAGTGTCAGTGTTACAATAGTAGTGTCAGTGTTACAATAGTAGTGTCGTTGTGTCATTGTTAACAGTAGTAGTGTCCGTTGTTACAGTAGCAGTGCCATTGTGTCATTGTTACAGAAGTTGTGTCGTTGTGACGTTGTTACAGCAGCGGTGTCATAGTGTCGTTGCTACAGTAGTAGTGTCGCTGTATCATTGTTTCAGTAATTGTGTCATAGTGTCATAGTGTCGTTGTGTCATTGTTAACAGTAGTAGTGTCAAGTAGTGTCATGGTGTCATTGTTACAGAAGTTACAGTAGTAGTGTCAAAGTGTCATTAGTGGTGTCATTGTTTCGTTGTTATAGTAGGTGTCATTGTGTCGTTGTGACGTTGTTACAGGTGTCATTGTATCGTTGTAGCAGTAATAATGTCATTGTGCCGTTGTTACAGTAGTTATGTCATTGTGTCGTTGTGACGTTGTTACGGTAGCAGTGTCATTGAGACGTTGTTACAGTAATGGTGTCATAGTGTCGTTGCTACAGTAGTAGTGTCAATGTTACAGTAGTAGTATCATTACAGTAGTAGAGTGATAGTGTCGTTGTTACAGAAGTTGTGTCATTTTGACGTTGTTACAGAAGTGGTGGCATTGTGTCGTTGATACAGTAGCAGTGTCCTTCTGACGTTCTTACGGTAGTTTTGTCATTGTGACGTTCTTACGGTAGTTTTGTCATGGTGACGTTGTTACAATAGCAGTGTCATTGTTACAATAGTAGTGTCGTTGTATCGTGTAGTGTCAATGTTACAGTAGTAGTACCGTCGTTACAGTAGTGGTGGCATTGTGTCGTTGATACAGTAGCAGTGTCGTTTTGACGTTGTTACAGCAGTGGTGTCATAGAGTAGTAGTAGTGCCATAGGGTCGTTGTTACAGTAATAGTGTCATTTGAGTAGTTGTTACAGTAGCAATATCATTGTTGTCACAGTAGAAGTGTCATAGTGTCATAGTGTCGTTGCTACAGTAGTAGTGTCAATGTTACAGTAGTAGTTGTGTCGTTATTACAGAAGTAGTGTCATTGTTAAAGTAGCAGTGTGTCATTGCAACAGGCGTAGTGTAATTGTATCATTTTCACAGTAGTAGTGTCACAGTGTCATTGTTACAATGGTAGTGTTATTGTGTCGTTGTTATAGTAGGTGTCATTGTGTCGTTGTCACAGTAGTAGTGTTATAGTGTAGTTGTTACAGTAGCAGTGTCATTTTGTCAGTGTTACAGTAGTAGTATCATTACAGTAGTAGTGTCAATGTTACTGTAGTAGTGTCGTTGATACTGTAGTGGTGACATTACAGTAGTAGTGCCATAGTGTCGTTGTTGCAGTAGTAGTGTCATAGAGTGTCATTGTTACAATAGTAGTGTTATTGTGTCTTTGTTACAGTAGCAGTGTCGTTTTGACGTTGTTACAGCAGCGGTGTCATAGTGTCGTTGCTACAGTAGTAGTGTCTTTGTGTCGTTGTTACAGGAGTAGTGTCATTGTGCAGTGTCATTGTTAGAGTAGTAGTGTCGTTGTATCGTTGTTACGGTAGTAGTGTCGTTGATACTGTAGTGGTGACATTACAGTAGTAGTGTCGCTGTATCATTGTTTCAGTAATTGTGTCATAGTGTCAATCGTTACACTAGTTGTGTCATAGTTTCATTCGTTACACTAGTTGTGTCATAGTGTCATTCGTGACACTGGTTGTGTCATAGGGTCATTGTTAAAGTAGAAGTGTCATTGTCACAGTAGTTGTGTCATTGTTACATTAGTAGTGTCGTTGTATCATTGCTGCAGTAGTAGTACAGTTGTTACAGTAGTAATGGCATTGTTACAGTAGCAGGGTCATTGTGACGTTGAGTTGTGTCATAGTGTCAATCGTTACACTAGTTGTGTCATAGTATCCTTTTTACAGTAGTTGTGTGATTGTGACGTTGTTAAAGTAGTTGTTTCATTTTACAGTAGTGGTGTCATTGCGTCGTTGTTACAGTAATAGTGTCATTTGAGTAGTTGTTACAGTAGAAGTATCATTGTTACAGAAGTCCTGTCATTGTTACAGTACTGTTGTGTCATTGTTACATTAGTAGTGTCGTTGTATCGTGTAGTGTCAATGTTACAGTAGTAGTACCGTCGTTACAGTAGTGGTGTCATTTTGTCGTGTTGTTGTTACAGAAGTAATGTCATTGTGTCGTCGTTACAGTAGCAGTGCCATGGTTACGTTGTTACAGTAGAAGTATCATTGTTACAGAAGTTACAGTAGTAGTGTCATCGTGTCATTGTTACAGCAGTAGTGTCATAGTGTCGTTGTTACAGTAGAAATATTGTTGTTACAGTAGTAATGTTATTGTTACAGGCTTTGTGTCATTGTATCGTTGTAACAGTAATAATGTCATTGTGTCGTTGTTACAGTAGCAGTGTCATTGTTACAGTAGTAGTGTCGTTGTATCATTGTTACAGTAGTAGTGTCATAGTGTCATTGTTACAGTAGTTGTGTCATAGTGCCATTTTTACAGTAGTTGTGTCATAGTGTCATTGTTACAGAAGTAGTGTCATTGTTACAGTAGTAGTGTCGTTGTTATAGTAGTAATGTCATTGTTACAGTAGTAGTGTCATAGTGTCATTGTTACAGTAGTTGTGTCATAGTGCCATTTTTACAGTAGTTGTGTCATAGTGTCATTGTTACAGAAGTACTGTCATTGTTACAGTAGTAGTGTCGTTGTTACAGTAGTAGTTTCATTGTTACAGTAGTAGTGTCATTGTTACAGTAGTAGTGTCATTGTTACAATAGTAGTGTCAATGTTACAGTAGTAGTGTCGTTGTTACAGTAGAAGTACCGTTGTTACAGTTGAAGTGTCATAACATTAGTAGTGTCATAATGTCGTTGTTACAGTAGTAGTGTCAAAGTGTCATTGTTACAGTACTGTTGTGTCATTGTTACAGTACTTGTGTCATAGTGTCATTGTTACAGTAGCAGTGTCATTGTTACAGTAGTAGTGTCGTTGTATCATTGTTACAGTAGTAGTGTCATAGTGTCATTGTTACAGTAGTTGTGTCATAGTGCCATTTTTACAGTAGTTGTGTCATAGTGTCATTGTTACAGAAGTACTGTCATTGTTACAGTAGTAGTGTCGTTGTTACAGTAGTAGTTTCATTGTTACAGTAGTAGTGTCATTGTTACAGTAGTAGTGTCATTGTTACAATAGTAGTGTCAATGTTACAGTAGTAGTGTCGTTGTTACAGTAGAAGTACCGTTGTTACAGTTGAAGTGTCATAACATTAGTAGTGTCATAATGTCGTTGTTACAGTAGTAGTGTCAAAGTGTCATTGTTACAGTACTGTTGTGTCATTGTTACAGTACTTGTGTCATAGTGTCATTGTTACAATAGTAGTGTCATTGTTACAGTAGTAGTGTCGTTGTATCATTGTTACAGAAGTTGTGTCATAGTGTCATTGTTANTAGTGTCATTGTTACAGTAGTAGTGTCATTGTTACAGTAGTAGTGTCGTTGTATCATTGTTACAGAAGTTGTGTCATAGTGTCATTGTTACAGTAGTTGTGGCATTGTTACAGTAGTAGTGTCATTGTCACAGTTGTAGTGTCATTGTAACAGTAGTAGTGTCATTGTAACAGTAGTAGTGTCGTTGTATCATTGTTACAGAAGTTGTGTCATAGTGTCATTGTTACAATAGTAGTGTCATTGTTCCAGTAGTAGTGTCGTTGTATCATTGTTACAGTAGTTGTGTCATAGTGTCATTGTGACAATAGTAGTGCCATTGGTACAGTAGTAGTGTCGTTGATACTGTAGTGGTGACATTACAGTAGTAGGTTATGGTATCGTTGTTACAGTAGTAATGTCATTGTGTCGTTGTTACAGTAGCAGTGTCATTGTGACGTTATAGTAGTAGTGTCATTGTGTCGTTGTTACAGTAGTAATGTCATTGTGTCGTTGTTACAGTAGCAGTGTCATTGTGACGTTGTTACAGTAGTATTGTCATTTGAGTAGTTGTTACAGTAGCAGTGTCATTGTTACAGTAGCAGTATCATTGTGAGGTTGTTTAAGTAGCAGTGTCATTGTGACGTTGTTACAGTAGTATTGTCATTTGAGTAGTTGTTACAGTAGCAGTGTCATTGTTACAGTAGCAGTATCATTGTGAGGTTGTTTAAGTAGCAGTGTCATTGTGACGTTGTTACAGTAGTATTGTCATTTGAGTAGTTGTTACAGTAGCAGTGTCATTGTGTCATTGCTACAGTAGTTGTGTCATTGTGACGTTGTTACAGTAGCAGTGTCATTGTGTCATTGTTACAGTAGCAGTGTTATTGTGTCATTGTTACAGTAGCAGTGTCATTGTGACGTTGTTACAGTAGTATTGTCATTTGAGTAGTTGTTACAGTAGCAGTGTCATTGTGTCATTGCTACAGTAGTTGTGTAATTGTGACGTTGTTACAGTAGCAGTGTCATTGTGACGTTGTTACAGTAGTATTGTCATTTGAGTAGTTGTTACAGTAGCAGTGTCATTGTTACAGTAGCAGTATCATTGTGAGGTTGTTTAAGTAGCAGTGTCATTGTGACGTTGTTACAGTAGTATTGTCATTTGAGTAGTTGTTACAGTAGCAGTGTCATTGTGTCATTGCTACAGTAGTTGTGTAATTGTGACGTTGTTACAGTAGCAGTGTCATTGTGACGTTGTTACAGTAGTATTGTCATTTGAGTAGTTGTTACAGTAGCAGTGTCATTGTTACAGTAGCAGTATCATTGTGAGGTTGTTTAAGTAGCAGTGTCATTGTGACGTTGTTACAGTAGTGGTGTCATTGTGTCGTTGTTACAGTAGTGGTGTCATTGTGTCGTCGTTACAGAAGTTGTTTCATTGTGAGGTTGTTACAGCAGTGGTGTCATTGTGTCGTTGTTATAGTAGTAGTGTCATTGTGTCGTTGTTACAGTAGTAATGTCATTGTGTCGTTGTTACAGTAGCAGTGTCATTGTGACGTTATAGTAGTAGTGTCATTGTGTCGTTGTTACAGTAGTAATGTCATTGTGTCGTTGTTACAGTAGCAGTGTCATTGTGACGTTGTTACAGTAGTATTGTCATTTGAGTAGTTGTTACAGTAGCAGTGTCATTGTGTCATTGCTACAGTAGTTGTGTAATTGTGACGTTGTTACAGTAGCAGTGTCATTGTGACGTTGTTACAGTAGTATTGTCATTTGAGTAGTTGTTACAGTAGCAGTGTCATTGTGTCATTGCTACAGTAGTTGTGTAATTGTGACGTTGTTACAGTAGCAGTGTCATTGTGACGTTGTTACAGTAGTTGTGTCATTGCAACAGGAGTTGTGTCATTGTATCGTTGTCACAGTAGAAGTGTCATAGTGTCATTGTTACAGCAGTAGTGTCATTGTGTCGTTATTACAGAAGTAGTGTTATGGTATCGTTGTTACAGAAGTAATGTCATTGTGTCGTTGTTACAGTAGTAGTGTCATTGTGTCGTTGTTACAGTACTAGTGTCATAGTGTCATTGTTACAGCAGTAGTGTCATTGTATCGTTGTCACAGTAGTAGTGTCATTGTGACGTTGTTACAGCAGTGGTGTCATTGTGACGTTGTTACAGTAGTGGTGTCATTGTGTTGTTGTTACAGTAGTGGTGTCATTTTGTCGTCGTTACAGAAGTTGTTTCATTGTGAGGTTGTTACAGCAGTGGTGTCATTGTGTCGTTGTTATAGTAGTAGTGTCATTGTGTCGTTGTTACAGTAGTAATGTCATTGTGTCGTTGTTACAGTAGCAGTGTCATTGTGACGTTGTTACAGTAGTAGTGGTGTCATAGTGTCATTGTTACAGTAGTTGTGTCAAAGTGTCATTGTTACAGTAGTTGTGTCATAGTGTCATTGTTACAGTAGTGTCATTGTTACAGTAGTGGTGTCATAGTGTCATTGTTACAGTAGTTGTGTCAAAGTGTCATTGTTACAGTAGTTGTGTCATAGTGTCATTGTTACAGTAGTGTCATTGTTACAGTAGTGGTGTCATAGTGTCATTGTTACAGTAGTTGAGTCATAATGTCGTTGTTACAGTAGTAGTGTCGTTGTTCCAGTAGTAGTGTCATTGTTAAAGTAGTACTGTCGTTGTTACAGTAGAAGTGTCATTACAGTAGTGGTGTCATAGGGTCATTGTTACAGTAGTTGTGTCATAATGTCGTTGTTAAAGTAGTAGTGTCGTTGTTACACTAGTAGTGTCATTGTTACAGTAGTACTGTCGTTGTTACAGTAGAAGTGTCATTACAGCAGTAGTGTCATAGTGTCGTTGTTACAGTACTATTGTGTCATTGTTACAGTATTAGTGTCGTTGTATCATTGTAACAGTAGTAGTGTCATTGTAACAGTAGTAGTGTCGTTGTATCATTGTTACAGTAGTTGTGTCATAGTGTCATTGTTACAGTAGTTGTGTCATAATGTCGTTGTTAAAGTAGTAGTGTCGTTGTTACACTAGTAGTGTCATTGTTACAGTAGTACTGTCGTTGTTACAGTAGAAGTGTCATTACAGTAGTGGTGTCATAGGGTCATTGTTACAGTAGTTGTGTCATAATGTCGTTGTTAAAGTAGTAGTGTCGTTGTTACACTAGTAGTGTCATTGTTACAGTAGTACTGTCGTTGTTACAGTAGAAGTGTCATTACAGTAGTGGTGTCATAGGGTCATTGTTACAGTAGTTGTGTCATAATGTCGTTGTTAAAGTAGTAGTGTCGTTGTTACACTAGTAGTGTCATTGTTACAGTAGTACTGTCGTTGTTACAGTAGAAGTGTCATTACAGCAGTAGTGTCATAGTGTCGTTGTTACAGTACTATTGTGTCATTGTTACAGTATTAGTGTCGTTGTATCATTGTAACAGTAGTAGTGTCATTGTAACAGTAGTAGTGTCGTTGTATCATTGTTACAGTAGTTGTGTCATAGTGTCATTGTTACAGTAGTGTCATTGTTACAGTAGTGGTGTCATAGTGTCATTGTTACAGTAGTTGTGTCATAATGTCGTTGTTACAGTAGTAGTGCCGTTGTTACAGTAGTAGTGTCATTGTTACAGTAGTACTGTCGTTGTTACAGTAGAAGTGTCATTACAGTAGTGGGGTCATAGAGTCATTGTTACAGTAGTTGTGTCATAATGTCGTTGTTAAAGTAGTAGTGTCGTTGTTACACTAGTAGTGTCATTGTTACAGTAGTACTGTCGTTGTTACAGTAGAAGTGTCATTACAGTAGTGGTGTCATAGTGTCATTGTTACAGTAGTTGTGTCATAATGTCGTTGTTACAGTAGTAGTGTCGTTGTTACAGTAGTAGTGTCATTGTTACAGTAGTACTGTCGTTGTTACAGTAGAAGTGTCATTACAGTAGTAGTGTCATAGTGTCGTTGTTACAGTACTATTGTGCCATTGTTACAGTATTAGTGTCGTTGTATCATTGTAACAGTAGTAGTGTCATTGTAACAGTAGTAGTGTCGTTGTAACAGTAGTAGTGTCGTTGTATCATTGTTACAGTAATTGTGTCATAGTGTCATTGTTACAATAGTAGTGTCAGTGTTACAATAGTAGTGTCAGTGTTACAGTAGTAGTTTCATTGTCACAGTTGTAGTGTCATTGTTACAGTAGTTGTGTCATTGTTACAGTAGTTGTGTCATTGTTAAAGTAGAAGTGTCATTGTCACAGTTGTAGTGTCATTGTCACAGTAGTTGTGTCATTGTTACAGTAGTAATGTCATTGTTACAGTAGTTGTGTCATTGTTACAGTAGTAGTGTCATTGTCACAGAATACGTGTCGTTGTTACAATGGTAGGTCATAGTATCGTTGTTACAGTAGTAGTGTTATAGTGTCGTTGTTACAGTACTATTGTGTCATTGTTACAGTATTA
>NW_018479638.1:0-17834 GCF_002113885.1 Mizuhopecten yessoensis | reverse complement strand
AAGACAAAAAAAAACCACCTCCATTTTTATTAAGTAAAGCAAACAGCAAACTAAATGACCATAGGGATCCAAAGAAGGTTAAATACTTATATATGTGACATCTTAAGCAAACAAACATTGTATCTCAAATACAAGATAGATTTGGTCATACAAGTAAAATAATTTTGATATATCGTAAGCAAGCACGTGTTGGTCCTGTATCGGTATTCAACAAACAATTGTCATACATCTTAACACATTAAGTGTCTGCCATGTATCGTAATCCAACAAATGTTTGTCAAACAATACAATCCAACTTACATTTATCATACATCTTAATCTAACAAGTATTTGTCATACATCTTAATCCAACAAGTATTTGTCATACATTCTTATTCAAGTTTATTTGTCTTAATCCAACAATGTTTGTAATACAATCTTATTAAAGTTTATTTGTCTTAATCTTAACAAAACTAATTTGTGTATCTCAAAAACAAAATGGAGTCAGGTAACGTTGTATAACACACTTTTTTTTGCCATAAAAAGCAGCCAGGCAAGTATCGTATGGTCTATGTTGTTTTCATACATTGTTATCTAGCTTTAAAGTGTTTGTCATACATCGCAATCAAACAAATGCTTGTCATACATCTTAAACCAACACGAGCTATACATCTAATTCAAATCGAACACGAGTTTGTCATACATTTTAATCAAACAAGTGTTTTTCAGACATCGCAATCAAACAAATGCTTGTCTTATATCTTAATACATCAAGTGATTACAATACATCTTAATCCAACACGTGTTTGAATGTCTTACATCGTAATTCAATTTTTGTTCTTAATTTCAACAAAACCAATGTTTGTAACTCAAAACCAAACCAGAGTTGGTAATTCAAACTCATTATAAAAATCTTTGATGTACCATCAGAAACACAGACAATCTAAAGTTTGATCGAGGATGTGTTTACATGAAAATTGCTTGGCTCTGGGGTAAATTTTGTGGATTATAAGAAAAACGTGATACATCAATAATGTGACCAAGAGCATTCAGCAGTGACCTGCCTACATATGTTAGCCCATCATACTGTAGGATATGCGCGGTTACAACTTAACTCGTTCAAGAGAAATTACTTGCAAAAACAAAGCACTACGAAGGAGAGGTAAGAGCAATATTAGCCCGCGTCTTGAATAGGCAGTATCTCAATGTAAAATTAATGCTCGTTTTAAGAACAGTTCTGCAGTAGCATTCCTGTATTGTCACAATGTTTGCATTCAACGAGAAAAATACATATCTTCTATATTACTCAGGAACGTTGTCTGTAGGATAACCAACATTTGGAAAATGTATTGAACTTTAATTAACTGCAGAAATGACTATTACTACAAGAAGCGTATTTTTGACGTTACCCTGAGAAACTTTCTGTATAAGAATCGCCTTCATTTGTCCATATTCTAAATCATTTTTAAACAGAAATGTGTTTCAAAAATGTACAGTAGGCCATGACGAGTACAACACGCAACTTTTCCAAAATGCCTCTGAAAACAGTTTAATGCATTAAGGTAAAAGTGCAAGGAAGAAATGCTCAGGAAAACCGCTGATAACAAAATAAAAGCAAATGCGATATCCCAGCTTATGTTAGGGCACATTTCCTTTTCCAGTTTGCACCAGTCAGCATCCTAAATCTTCATCAGTATAAATTTAATGAACTCAGGAAAAAAGAATTGGTCCAGACAAAATTTAGCTAACGCCTTGCCAGACAGAAAGCCAGTGCATATTAAGCACGGTATCCGGCGTTAACTTTGTGATCAAAACCTGGCGTGTTCAGCACGTAGGTCGCTATTAAATATCAATGAACTAGTGTAACACGCCGTCCGCTGTGCACTATATAACTTTTAAAGCTTGTAGCATGTTGTTCAATATTCATCTTTTTTGGTCAGGTGATCTGTTGTTTTCAATAAAAAAAAGACCTATTTATCACGTGATCAGTTCCTGATAATACAGATTTCTTTATCGATGATCTATTGAATACATTTTTCAAGCAGCACGTTATGCACTGCACAATCAGTGTGATTATCATTAGTTGAGTTTATAATAAAACAAACGTGTTAATCAAAAATACTATTGTTTACATTATACAATTGGCGTGTCCAACTCGAGGTCTATTGAACACTTAGCAACGGACGTGTTGAAAACTAAGTTTACTGTGATGTACAGTTTTATACAAAAAACGTTAACTTTTATTTCAGGACATTATGACAATACACACCTGCTGTTACCAAGTCTAAGAGATCGCAGATTAAATCTTCTAATAATCAAAATGAAAACACAAATCAATAATAAAATACACTTTGTAACATATACATGTACATGAGAAATAATAAACATAATTCTACATATTGGTGCACACATTTTCAACATCAAAGAAATACCAAAATCAGGAAAAAAGTATATGCCATCACCTTTTTTTTACGTATTTAAAGCTAAATATTTATAGTTAAAAACATATATACAGTATTTTAATTATATTCGAATGAAATGGAGTTTCTATCAATGGTACACTAGGAAAAAGATATAGAATGGTAAATAGTTGTTAAATGTGTTTACCTTCATTTGATTTGACGTAATGGGAGAGTTCTGCGTGTTCACGTGATTCAAAATATTTCAGAAAAGACAGTCGAATTAGCAATCGCTGCTCATCATATACCCACGTGTGTTACGGAAAGTCAAATATATGATAAACACGATAAATTGACATATATTACCGTATGCTATCTTTATTACATAATGAAAAATAAATATTGTAAAACTGATGTTGACAAAATCATGAACTGTCCTTTGTGGGTAGTATGTAAGGAGGTTAGATATTAAGTTTATTGTATGTATAGGTTTGTACTGTTATAGGTATTATTGTGACAATCAACACGTTGTGTTAAAATCCTTTGATAAACCAAATGCATACATTTTATCTGTATGGTCAAGCATTAAATTAGTTCTAACTGTGTAACATATATGATACTTACACTCAGTCTGTTCACTGATTGTATGTAGGCAATGTCTTTCAGTTTAAATTTTCTTTTCGTGTTCATTAACTTATGTTGCTGGTAAAAAGACAGAACAATATTTGCTCAGAAGTATACCAAAGTTGAACATGGCCAGATAGGTTATGACTACATTTCAAAAGGTAACATGTGAACAATACAGTGATTGTCAAGAACACAAACATAAATAAATAAATGTAACTTATCATTGGTAGTTTAAAGTGTGCTCTAATCTTTTAATTTTGTAATTCAATCAATAACACGGAAAGTATTACGATTAAAGAGAAAGAAATGTGTCAGAAATACTTCAGTATGTTATATCGCATAGTTGCTACATTTCGTTAATAATTGACTTCTAATGCTGGTATAAAAACTTTAAAACATTAACTTTTACAATTAGCTACACTGCTGATAGAAAGATGATGTTTCAGCTTTAGGTTTTTTGACTATCAAATAATGTTAATCCATGAAATTTTGATCACAGGGCAAAATCGCGAAAGATTTATCCCTAGAGATAAAAGATATATGCACTATAACGAATTACTATATAGTGGTCTCCTGAATGACAAAAAACGTTTCCCGGATATTAAGTATGTCACAACAATTTACCAGTAAAATCTTAAATCAAATTGTATAATTATATAACGTGGTACGACTCTATTGATCCGTCTTAATATTCTTGTCTTAACTGTCAAATATTAGAACTCTGAAATTCATATAAATTTTTCTGTGAAAGTGTTTTCCATGATTCCAGTAAAGCTGTGTTATAAGAAAGTTAAAATCACCAGGTGTGTTTTTGTCCAGAATCACATGAGTCAGTTACACAATTTCACATTTTTTGTCCTTGTTATGTTACAAGTTTGTTGCTGTTGTATGCCAGTCCATCTGACAAACCTTCATGGCTGTCAACAACCTGCCTATGGTTGCCTTCTTCTGGAATCGGTCTATCCAACACCGAAGGAGAGCAAACATTCTTGTCCTGAAGTCGGTAGGATGAGACAGTTCACACTGCTCTATGGCCGGGGGTGACAATCCAAGCTCTAGGCACAGGTTGAAGAACGTTTTGCCGATGTTATCTACGATTTTCCTTATTTCATCATTAGACGGGACTCTATTCCAAACCTCCAATGGCACCATATCTGCAGGAAAGAACTTTGTTGTCAATTGGTGAATAAACAGTTTTTTTAAAATCAATCTTGGAATTCGGGCTATCATCTTTTACCATACCTAAGAACATGACAAGTTTCAATGACGTCTCAATAATACCAGAAGGCAGAGTTGTGCAACGTTAACCAAGTCATCTTCAGATTCTGGTTTGCTACTTTAATTGAACCGATCATAGATTAATATTTAAAAAAAACAAAAACATTTCGCTGCTCAGCTTACATCTTAACTGAATAAAAGTCAGTTTATCAGTTGATGTCTCTAGTGGAGCACATGGAAATTAAAAAAAGACAGAAAAACTAGTTATCTAGTTAACTTGCACTTACTCAACTGGAGCTATCATCAAATATCCGGACAAAAACAAAAGTCAGTCTATTGAGATTATGTTCTTATTGTTAGGTATATCAGCCTTTCCATTTTACATTTAAATGGCCAAGGTAAACTTGAAAATAACATTTTATCTACTGTAACATCATGTTTCAAGTGTTCGATATATTTGTATAATAGTTCCTAACCTTTGACCTGGGATTCCACGTCTGTTCCTAGTACGTTGTTGATACGGTCAGTGGCCATATCAACCGCCTCCAAAGCTTGTTGGATGTCATGGATCGTCTTATTCGGATAGGCAATTGTCCATTTAAGAAACAGCTTGGTAATGAGGGTGATCACAGGCATGTTTTGGGACTCACGTTTTGTGTCCTCAATTTCTAGATCAGGAAGCCCAAGTTCCACAAAGAATTGCTCAATGCGGTGGGGGTTGATTAGACGGGACAGACGACTAAGTTCACGAGGAGAAGGCCTTCTGTCAGAGGTATTTGGTCCAACCCCCGTTGTTCCTAAATTATCTATAGTGAGAGTTATTATTCATTAGATTCATTTGAATATATCAGCAGGTATAACAAACATAAAATAAACCCATTACTATTTTTGTTGTGTTATACTTTCAGTTAAATTAGGCAATATTTGTTTGTATCATACATTGTATATAGAGTTAAATAATGTATCAATATTACTGAAAATGTCACGTATCTGATTTTCATATTATGGATTATCAACTAGGAAACATGTAGAATGCCGTCATGGAAAGGAAAATGTATTTTCGTCCAAAACCTTTGCCAACAGTTACTAGATTTTAGATCATAGATGACAGGCTTATAAAAAGAAAGCAGGTAAAAAATACTTTTCCACACATCGTGCCTCACGTTTACATCAAAGCACTAATTTATTTTTATATTTACCGCTATTCTGTAGGTTGAGTTCCTGCAAATAGCTGAATATACTTTTGTCTTTATCTTTACTCGAGTTTCGCAACGTATTCTGTCTAGTGTTGTTTAAAACATAATATGAGTTGGTTATCACGGTTTCCGTGCAGAAGTATTGAAGTGGTATGTACCGATATATGCAGTATTATGAGTATGTGCCCATAACAGTGAAAACATTAAATAATGTCCACCTACGTCCCTCCGCACACACACGTATAAAGATCGTAAGTATGATCACCTGGTAAGATACGCCCGACTAAGGTTGCTTTTACTCTGCTCACACGTATTGAAACCTTCGTCAAAATTATCAAGATGTTATACAAATGTTTGCTTAGAAGATGAGACCCAAATTGCATGCCAATAAAATGCCCCACAAGGTGATTGCTGTGATGCATGGGTTTACCCAAAACGGATCACTCTTCACATGATACCTTTAAATCTTTAAACATGTCCATAGTTCACTATTTATAGAAATATTTAGCCATGCATTTTTAAATGTTTTCTTTTTACATTGACGATTTCAAATAGCATCAGCAGATGTATTTTAAACGCCCAAAATAAGTCAGGTTTGTGTGCGAGTACTATGCAATCTGTGCCAATAGGTTGGGTTAACTCAAATTAAAAAAAAAATGCTTGTATTCATGCAAATCAAGAGATCGCTAGAAAATATTGATGCATGGAACGATGTTTTTATTTGAGACATAGGACATTGCAAAATATTAAGCGTTGATCAATTTTTGCAGGAATCGAAACGCTTATTAGTGACGTCAGAGAGTTATAATTATATTTAAATCATTTAATAGCCCGGAGGCTTATTCAAATTAAAGAATACTTTCGAGGTTTTTTCTTGATATAAACCATAATTTCGTTAACATGTACGAAGTTTCAACGGATGGGGGTTTGCTGATCTTTATCATAAATAGAGTCTAACATTGCACATATATATTGAAGTCGTTAACTTACCACCTTTGAGTCAATAAGACAACGCATTTAGCATGAACTCTCACCTGCGAGATCCCCATTGCCTTGACACCTTGCAGAATCCTACAACAAATTGCTTAGCGTTACTAAGAACAAATATATTTGAAATATTAAAGTAATATAATAATAAATACGACACATTTCTTATAACAACTTCTTTATCATATTGGAAAAAAATGACTGGTATTGGACTTAAAATGTTATAAACACGGTGCAGCTTTAAGACCAAGATCTAGAACAAACAAAAACAAAACAAAAACACACCTGTTTGGTTTTAAACGAAAACAAAAACAGTGTCAGTATATCATTATTAAAGATACAATCCACGAACCCAATATACATGTTGGTTGTTATCTAAGAGAATAAATGACACATTCAGAATAATATACACAATGTTTATTACCTCTGTGATGTTCCAAAACTTTGTGTCTGTTCTGGACAGTCTGTGTTGTCCTTCGCATTCGCTGCCTTTACAAGGCACGCCCCTCTCTGAGTGGATGACGCCGTATAGTTGTACTGGGGTGTCGTATGGACTCAGGTGGAAGTTGCAGTGCAGCTGATGTGCGTACTGAAAGTGTTGCTGGTTACTCATTTGCAACGTCTCAAGAATAATTTGTTCGATTGAGAGCCTCACACGTTGTCCAGAGTCTGCGGGAAGTTGGGATTCTGTTGGACTGATCACAGTCACAGCAATTGCTGACCGCTCTGCGTTCATGGACACGATCATTCTGCAAAGGTCGTCGACCTCGAAACATCCAAAACCGAAATATAAACAAGTGGTGTTGCCTACTGTCGCCTGGTCACGCTCATAGAAAGTGTATGTTGACAGTGACACTGCTCTGTACCTTCTCATGATCTGGGCAAAGATTCTATGGAAAAGTTCATCTGGAACGTAAACATCTTTAAACACGAAGCATAAGGTTTTGGAGACAGCGAGGTTTCTCTGTTTGAAGATACTGATTTCTTTGGCTATATCATCAATGCTTTGTAGCTCCATAAGTTTGCTTGGAATGGTGTACGTCTCACTGAACTGTGCATTTTCTGTAGTGGTTCCCGACATTAGTATCTTTACTATTAGTCCGAACTTTTCCATCAGCGCCAGGAGAACGGACTTGTAAGGAAGGAAAGCTTGGTTCTTTTCCAGACTTAGAAGACCATTGGTCAACTTGTCAGTAAGTTCACCCTTTGTCATGTACAACTCCAGGTCTCGGGTCAGGAGAAGGTCGCCTTTTGGGAGGAACTCGTCGTCGGTAATCAGGATGCTGAAAAAATCAGCAAGCCACTGGGGGTTGGTGATGATGTGGTCAAACTCCCGAAAATAAATCACAGATCTTGTGCAGTGCAGGAACCTACACAAAATTAATATAGGTATCATATAATGTGTGTTTAGTAACATATGCAGAAGAGTTTAAAAAATAATATTCATAAAATGCTTGTCTATGGGTTGATACCATCTACCTGAAATCTACATTAAATTTGAAATGACATCTGATACAGCTTAAAACATCTACCATCAAGTTTTTGACGTACATTTTAAATTTATTGAACGAGTTTAATGAATTTAATAAGACACGAGCCTGAAAGCGAGTGTCATATCAGATTTTTGAACGAGTTTAATGAATTCAATATGACATGAACACTCATGTAAGATTCTACTTATCACATATCATTTATAATTCAAAGAAAACATTAACCACAATTACGTGTCATCAGCTGACTCCATATAGGTCAAGATCAAAGTACTCTGATCATAGTATTGTCGTTCCGCGCAGTGAAAAGAAGTTCCAGAATTTTTTATTGATGAATAGTTTTAAATGCAATTAAAATAATGATATCAAAATAAACATTTCAAATTAATTTAATAGCAAAATCATTAAAATGTTGCCTCTTTAGGTTTTTATTACTCGTGTATATGACCGTATTTATCACATGGCCGTATGACTTTGTAAAATGCATCGGTTATATGTGAAACTTAAATAGTATATGGATGCAAGTTATTTGTAGTAGTATTAAAATCATAGATTGTTTGTGATGTGTCAATAGGGTCCATCCATATTGAAATGTAATGCTATAGAACCATACATTGTACTGAATGATAAGTTAATAGTAAAAAACTACCCTAACAGTTTGGTATTTATTTGGGGGATGTTTTCTGAGAGCTGATTTAGAGGGCATATATATATATATCAGTTTAAATGTTGCTGTTTGAATAAGTGACGGAAACGCTGAGCAGAATTGGCAAAACAAAGATTTTTTCCCATGGTAAACCACCGATATATTCGTACAACAGCAAAAAATAATACAACATAAATGAACATGCTGTCTAATGCATGGATCGTCTCTTCTGATGTATCCTGTCGTAAATTTATATTTAATAAAAATGATTCAAGGTTTTTCATCATAACGTAATTTAAGTGAGTTTTTTGTGTATAAGCATTAAGTTGAGTCCGAACTGGTATGACACGTAAACATATGTAGCGTATTATTTGATATTGCACAACACAATAGTGAGAGGGAGAAAAATGCAATCGATGAAGCACAGGGGCATGGGCAGAAGATTGAGAGTAAGATCTAAACAAACTATAGCTGAATCTAACGTTTAAGTTTTAACATCGCAACTTAACGTCAAAGCGTCTCGGTTTGGGGTTTCGTTCTGTTTTGCTTTAGTGTTATGGAGAAGTAAATTCTTACTTTCATTGGCTTCCATCAACATACTACATAATCCCAATAGGTGCTATACCGTAGCACTATCTAAATGATAAAGAAACATGATATTATATTTCCTTTGTCGATTGTAGACGTTATCAACATGTAGACGTCAAAGTTAAAACGTTGAATGTACTGGCAGGTGACTGTTGTGATTACTCTTCAAAACACCCCCTAAACAAGGATACAAATAATTAATTTCACCATTTATCCTCTACTTTCGTTTCGTATTATTTTGAAAATAATGTTTCAAGTCAAATGGAATTACTCGATTAGCTTTTAAACAAACGTGTCAGATAAACATATGATCTTAGGACTCTAATTGGGTGTGCCTTCCAATGATAGAAAAGGGTATTGTAAACGTAAATTGTTACTATTTATGTCCACGTAACTCTTGTATAGACATACTTACTCCAGTGCCAGTTTCATCTCGTTCTCGTCCGTTAAAGGGGCTATAGACTTTTTGTTCATTTCAATCACCTCCGCCAAAGTGAGTATCCAGGTTCCTTCTTCTCTGGCTTTAAGTAAGTCCATCTCGAGTTTCAACCATCTGGCCGGAAGTTTTCTGTCCCACTGATCTTGGTGCACGGCTGCTTCTGTAATAAAACCTCGCAACACTTCCAATTCCGTGTCATCATTTCCAATGCTGTTGTCCGCTGTGCAGAACCTTACGAATTTGTGAGCTGCAAGTTCGGGGAATTTCGCAATGCTTGACTGCATTGCCTGTACAAGTTTGTCGCAGTCCTGGAATAGTAATTATCAAGTTCTCATTCCAAATTGTTTTTGTATGTGAAAATATAAAAACAAAAGCATAGTGGTGTTTTTTTTCAATGTAGATGCAATGTGCACAAAAATGACAAGTATTACTTTTCATCTTAGCAACAATAACTGTTTTTAATATAGCGAATTTATGCTAAATCTTGCTTATCACTATAGTTATATGTTTGAATATTTATAACATTTACCGAGGATGTTTTTTTAAGTTCGTCCAGGAAGGTGCCGACGAAAATAAGTGGAGGTTCATGTGCCTTCAATCTTGGCGCGTTAAGTTCACCTGACGAAAACGTGCCAATCAACCGGATCCATTTCTTCAGTCTATCTAGACTCAGAAAGAGTGCATGTTGAGTTAATAAACTATATCAAAATGTCTCTTGGAAATATGGATATGTATAAATATATTCAAAGCTATATCATTAAACACCATAGGCAAAGAGTTTAAAACTATATGAGGACATTGCAAAAGGAAAAAGGGTTACATTAAACGATAGGGCTTCATAGTAGTCAGACACGGGTCCTCCTTTTTCCTTTTTGTTATATGAATCATTCTATGTTAAAATAAAGACTTGATTGAAATAGTACCGGGACTGGAGGTGAATGGTCTAGATGTCTAAGAAATCAGCTTCAGCGACTTAAGGTTTTATTCCTATCAAAAATGGATTATATAAATAAAAATAAAAAACAAATCAAATTAAATGAAAATAAATAAGTGAACTGTTATAAATATACATGTATAATTAAAAACTTTTCTGTCTCGAGTGTTATTTTTCCCCTTTTTTTATTATGTATGCAAACAAAACTAACTATATAAACCCATGGCGTCATTTACGGCAACATGCCATTTCTGCAAATTATCTCTTGCTGCCATGTAGAACAAAATGAGACACTGGTATATTAATGTTCATTTATAACTGAATTCTTTATTAAAGTTAAAAGCCTTGCCGCTAGTTTCAAAATCATGTAAATGGGAATAAAATAAGCATAGCTGCATAATCTTTTCAGGGATCTACAGTAACTTCATTCAGAGTGTTCAGGGATGCAATTCAAATCTATTGTAATCTGAAACTAGCTGGTCGTCAGCTTCACCCATTGACTCAGCGTTCCTTTTCACGTTTAATTTGTAAAGCTATTTTTTATAAGAGCAAATGCAATGTGATAAAGCACTGTAGTTTGGTTTCTGTCTTATCATTTTGTCTGAAAACATAGCAATTAAATGATTGAGACTTGTATATTATGACATCTACTATACAGTTTAAGGTAACATCGCAACACTCAAAGCTAAACATAAAACCGTCAAATCATGTTTGTTAACTTTTACATATTAATCCCATCATCAAGTTGCACACGCTATTAACAAAATAAATAAACAAGTCCTTCAATTTGCAAGTTGTAGTTAGATCATGGTAACAATGTACCATTACATATTCAATATTCAAAAACTACACTTTTAGTTCCCACCCGAACAATCTCAAAACACCGTTCTACCTTTTGCTGTTCCCTCATCCGATTCACACCTCTCCTCTTCTCATAAATACAATCAAATCTTATCAAGAGTTTCATTGTTTTTCACTTTTTATCCACTTAAGTTAAATAGTGTGCTGTGTTCTAATAACAACAAAACTCTTTCTATTGACAGTCTACGATAAGCGATATATCAAGTCTGGCTTAATTCTCCATGTTGATTACATACCAATAGATTATGTATTTTAAACAGAAAAAAGTCTGTTGACATGTATTTGTTATTAACAGATAAATGGTGAAAGTTTGTTTTGTTCTTTTCATTTACACTGTAAATATATAATAAGGATCGTTCATCTACTTACCAGTTTCCAACTTGTCTTTAAGAAAATCTGTCAGTCTGAAGACTAGTAGGTACACACCATGCGAAGAAATAAACACATTGTGTGAAGCCTGAAATGAAGTGTGTCCACCCATATCCCAGAGAGAAAGAAACGCTCCATCAGACTTGGCCCTGCGTGAAGCACGTCCGACTTTAATGGATTCGGTTGCTGCTCGATGGACTGCCACAGGGTCTTCTAGCAATAAATCTCCGCCTAATTCGTCTTGGGACGCTGTGGTAACATATACTGATAAATGAGGACAAGTCTAAGGAATGTTTATTCTTAATTTGTTTGAGTCGGTTAAGTTATATGTTTGGAAGATATATCGAAACATTTCCAAGGTGATATCAGAAACTACAGTGTGCCAAATGTATGCCTTATTGCTTACATACTGCTATATCCAATTACTTTATGTAAATCATCAGTAAATTATACCTGTTTGGAAACCGGCCTCTATTTCTGATGTCTCCATGTTCGTTTTGAACAATACACCCATACGTGTTGTAATCACGTCCGTAAGCGATTGATCAGCAATATCTCCCCATGTTTTAAATTCCCAGTCAATAAAGAACGACGCAGGGTAAAGAACTGCTCCCACAGTTGGCTGGCGTAAGTCGAGGTCGACATATTCGTTTTTAATCCGTCGACATATTGTTGTCTTTCCCGCCCCGTCTCTGCCGGTGAAGACTACACGTATGTGTCGGTATTTCTCTGTGGTTCCCTTAAACAGCGCTACGTACGTTTTATACTCAATCCATTCTGTAAAGATAAATGTTAAAATATTTACACACACTCCAGTTAACAGCAACAAAAATAAATCAAAAAAGGCAAACAAAATATTCCATGTCAAAATATAAAGAAATCTAACCCTCACAAAGGCTCCAAAGGGAGGATATCTTCCTGTGCCAAATGGGATTTGCGACCCTATGTTTACCGTCACATTTTAAGACTTATTTATGTCACACACAATCTGAATACGTCATTCCAAAAACGATAAAAGCTGATATGTAAGGAAACTTGCACACATCCATTTTTAAAAGAACCTAATAATCGAGTAAATCCAAGTTGAAATATTTTGAATTTCAACGTTCTCCTCTACGAATAGTTGTATAAAAATTAACAATGCAAACAAATTGTTACCTACGGCCTATTGTCATAACAAGGCATATGTGAAAAACAACAGAAAAAAGATTATCATCACCAGATAAATAACCAAAGAAATTATTTATCACTCTTGCAACTATTGATACTTTTAACACATCCATTGTAAAATTAAACTAATCGACAGGGTTTGGATTAAATGTAAGGTCTTGGTTTTGAGATAATTCGGTTTAATCAAGAAACATTGTTGCATAATTCCTACAATTTAACGATATTATTAATATAGGGCAGATAGAAAAATATTGTCACTTCAAATGTTTGGATGTTCTGTAAATGTTAACGATACTGTGTACATTTTGTAGTACATACCGTCAGTCAGGATTATTAGGAAATTGTTCAAACTTAATAATTGTTTTAGTTTTTAATCTATGGAAAATCTTAATATTCAATGTAATGAAACTGTGAAAGAAACGAAAAAATCTCTTCTTCGAATCTTGCTTAATGTTTTTAATGATAAAATTGTCTAAAAAGCGAACAAAAATGTCTACTCCCTGACAGATGTTAGTTTGGAAATCGCCGCATTTTGCCATGAAATTGATGTAATTTTATCTTATTTGATATATTCCAATCACTAATCCAGATAGGTGGTTATAATTTGGACAGGTTGCGAATGATATAACCGATTTAAGTACTTTCAACATGTGAGAAAAGAGTGTTTGTTTGCAAAACAAAACATTATGAACTCATTTGAACAATGACATCAGGCATTTAACAGAAACATTCGTATTGCTAAAGAGCTGTTACTTACCTCCTGTTGTTATATCCAGTCATAACCAGGCAGATATGAAAACCAACAGAAATAAAGTCATCATCACCAGATAAATCATCACTGACATTAGTTATCGCTCTTTCAACCGGCAATACATTTAACACATCCATTATTAAAAGAAACTAATAATCGAGTCAATTCAAGTTAAAATATTTTGAATATCAACATTCTTCTCTACGAATGGTTGTATAATATGAATATATTTATGTTTTTCCTATCATAGATGTAGATGAGTGCTTGTAATGGGGGAAAAATTGTTGATGATATAGCCGTTGTCAGTATTTTCAACATTTAAGTAAGGTGCGATTTAAGCGATTCTAAATTTCATATAGGTATTTAAACAAAGATGCCTGTCTGTTAACACATACATTTGTACTGAAAAAAAGTGATTACTTACGTGCTGTTGTTATATCCAGTCATAACCAGGCCGATGTGAAAAAGAGAAGCATAAAATTAGCATCACCTGTTTATCACCTAGAACGTATTTATCGCCGTTACGATCGACAAACAGAATAACACATCCATTGTTGAATCAAACTAATTCTTGAGTCAATGTAAGTTGAATTAGCATAGTTAACACTTAACAGGACATACTCTGTATCAATATAATCAGGCTTCATTAATAAGACAGGATGCATAAAAAATGTGAGAATAACAATGTGATTTTGTGGGGTTAGGTAGAAAGATAATATACTCATTCAACTTGTTCCCCAATTTTTGTAGTAAGAATACCAAAGCACTTCACCATGAAACGTTATATAACGTTTAATGTGATATGTTTTTGAAATCTCTATTCTACAAGGGTTTTAATACCAAAGATGTGTTGTGAATGATGCAACCGATTCCAGCAGTTGCAACATGTAATTAAAGTATGTATGGTTACAAAGCGAAATTGTATGAACTTATTTGAGATCAGGAGGTTACCACAAAAATTCACAATGCAAACAAATTGTTACCTACGGCCTATTGTCATAACCAGGCATATGTGAAAAACAACAGAAAAAAAGTTAGCATCACCAGATAAATAACCAAACAAATTATTTATCACTCTTGCAACTAATGATACTTTTACACAACCATTGTAAAATTAAACTAATCGACAGGGTTTGGATTAAATGTAAGATCTTGGTTTCAAAGTAATCAGGTTTAATCAAGGAACATTGCATAATTCCTGCAAATTAACGATATTATTAGTATAGGGCAGATAGAAAAATATTGTCATTTAAATAATTGGATGTTCTGTAAATGTTAACGATACTGTGTACATTTTGTATTACATCAAGTAAGTCGGGATTACTAGTAAAATTATTCAAACTTAATAATTGTTTTAGTTTTTATTTTATGGAAAATTTTAATATTCAATGTAATGAAACTGTGAAAAAAACAAAAAAATTCTCTTCTTCGAATCTTGCTTAATGTTTTTAATGATACAATTGTTAAAATTGTCTAAAAAGCGAACAAAAATGTATACTCCCTGACATATATCAATTTGGAAATCGCCGCATTTTGCCATGAAATTGATATAATGTAATCTAATTTGCTATATTCCAATCACTAATCCAGATAGGTGGTTATAATTGGGACAGGTTGCGAATGATATAACCGATTTAAGTACTTTCAACATGTGAGAAAAGAGTGTTTGTTTGCAAAACAAAACATTATGAACTTATTTGAACAATTACATCAGGCATTTAACACAAACATTGGTATTGATAAAGAGTTGTTAGTAACGTCCTGTTATTTTATCGAGTCATAACCAGGCAGATATGAAAAACAACAGAAATAAAGTCATCATCACCAGATAAATCATCACTGACATTAGTTATCGCTCTTTCAACCGGCAATACATTTAACACATCCATTATTAAAAGAAACTAATAATCGAGTCAATCCAAGTTAAAATATTTTGAATATCAACATTCTTCTCTACGAATGGTTGTATAATATAAATATATTTATGTTTTTCCTATCATAGATGTAGATGAGTGCTTGTAATGGGGGAAAAATTGTTGATGATATAGCCGTTGTCAGTATTTTCAACATTTAAGTAAGGTGCGATTTAAGCGATTCTAAATTTCATATAGGTATTTAAACAAAGATGCCTGTCTGTTAACACATACATTTGTACTGAAAAAAAGTGATTACTTACGTGCTGTTGTTATATCCAGTCATAACCAGGCCGATGTGAAAAAGAGAAGCATAAAATTAGCATCACCTGTTTATCACCTAGAACGTATTTATCGCCGTTACGATCGACAAACAGAATAACACATCCATTGTTGAATCAAACTAATTCTTGAGTCAATGTAAGTTGAATTAGCATAGTTAACACTTAACAGGACATACTCTGTATCAATATAATCAGGCTTCATTAATAAGACAGGATGCATAAAAAATGTGAGAATAACAATGTGATTTTGTGGGGTTAGGTAGAAAGATAATATACTCATTCAACTTGTTCCCCAATTTTTGTAGTAAGAATACCAAAGCACTTCACCATGAAACGTTATATAACGTTTAATGTGATATGTTTTTGAAATCTCTATTCTACAAGGGTTTTAATACCAAAGATGTGTTGTGAATGATGCAACCGATTCCAGCAGTTGCAACATGTAATTAAAGTATGTATGGTTACAAAGCGAAATTGTATGAACTTATTTGAGATCAGGAGGTTACCACAAAAATTCACAATGCAAACAAATTGTTACCTACGGCCTATTGTCATAACCAGGCATATGTGAAAAACAACAGAAAAAAAGTTCTCATCACCAGATAAATAACCAAAGAAATTATTTATCACTCTTGCAACTAATGATACTTTTAACACATCCATTGTAAAATTAAACTAATCGACAGGGTTTGGATTAAATGTAAGATCTTGGTTTCAAAGTAATCAGGTTTAATCAAGGAACATTGCATAATTCCTGCAAATTAACGATATTATTAGTATAGGGCAGATAGAAAAATATTGTCATTTAAATAATTGGATGTTCTGTAAATGTTAACGATACTGTGTACATTTTGTATTACATCAAGTAAGTCGGGATTACTAGTAAAATTATTCAAACTTAATAATTGTTTTAGTTTTTATTTTATGGAAAATTTTAATATTCAATGTAATGAAACTGTGAAAAAAACGAAAAATTCTCTTCTTCGAATCTTGCTTAATGTTTTTAATGATAAAATTGTCTATAAAGCGAACAAAAATGTCTACTCCCTGACAGATGTCAGTTTGGAAATCGCCGCATTTTGCCATGAAATTGATATAATGTAATCTAATTTGATATATTCCAATCACTAATCCAGATAGGTGGTTATAATTGGGACAGGTTGCGAATGATATAACCGATTTAAGTACTTTCAACATGTCAGAAAAGAGTGTTTGTTTGCAAAACAAAACATTATGAACTTATTCTAACACTGACATCAGGCATTTAACACAAACATTGGTATTGATAAAGAGTTGTTAGTAACGTCCTGTTGTTATATCCAGTCATAACCAGGCAGATATGAAAAACAACAGAAATAAAGTCATCATCACCAGATAAATCATCACTGACATAAGTTATCGCTCTTTCAACTGGCAATACATTTAACACATCCATTATTAAAAGAAACTAATAATCGAGTCAATCCAAGTTAAAATAATTTGAATATCAACATTCTTCTCTACGAATGGTTGTATAATATAAATATATTAATGTTTTTCCTATCATAGATGTAGATGAGTGATTGTAATGGGGAAAAGTTGTTGATGATATAGCCGTTGACAGTATTTTCTACATTTAAGTAAGGTGCGATTAAAGCCATTCTAGTTATCATATAGCTATTTAAACAAAGATGCCAGTCTGTTAACACATATATTTGTAATGGAAAAAAGTGATTACTTACGGTCTGTTGTTATATCCAGTCATAACCAGGCCGATGTGAAAAAGAAAAGCATAAAATTAGTATCACCTGTTTATCACCTAGAACGTGTTTAACGCCGTTACGATCGACAAACAGAATAACACATCCATTGTTGAATCAAACTAATTCTTGAGTCCATGTAAGTTGAATTAGCATAGTTTAAACTTAACACGACATGCTCTGTATCAATATAATCAGGCTTCATTAATAAGACAGGATGCAAAAAAAATGTGAGAATAACAAT
>NW_018479637.1:0-17614 GCF_002113885.1 Mizuhopecten yessoensis | reverse complement strand
TATCGCTATTTCTCGGGAAGTAATTGAGGGATCTTTCTCAAATTTAATATGTAGATTCCCTTTGGTCCTTAGCTGTGCAGGCAGCAACTTTAGGGACTGATCGGATAACAACATGGCCGACAGGCAGCCATCTTGGATTTTGATAGTGAAAGTTTGTTATCGCTATTTCTCAAGAAGTACTAGAGGGATCTTTCTCAAATTTTATATGTAGGGTTCCCTTGGTCCTTAGCTGTGCATGGCATTTTTTGAGCCTGATCGGATAACCAACATGGCCGGCAGGCAGCCATCTTGGATTTTGATATTGAAAGTTTGTTATCGCTATTTCCCGGGAAGTATCAGAGGGATCTTTCTCAAATTTCATATGTAGGTTCCACTTGGTCCTTAGCTATGCAGGGCAACTTTTGAAATCGATCGGATAAACAACATGGCCGACAGGTAGCCATCTTGGATTTTGATAGTATGGGTTTGTTACCGCTATTTCTCCGGAAGAACAAGAGGGATCTTTCTTAAATTTTATATGTAGGTTCCACTTGGTCCTTAGCTGTGCATGGCACTTTTTGAGCCTGATCGGATAACCAACATGGCCGGGAGGCAGCCATCTTGGATTTTGATATTGAAAGTTTGTTATCGCTATTTCTCGGGAAGTATCAGAGGGATCTTTCTCAGATTTCATATGTAGGTTCCACTTGGTCCTTAGCTGTGCATGGCACTTTTTGAGCCTGATCGGATAACCAACATGGCCGGCAGGCAGCCATCTTGGATTCTGATAGTGAAAGTTTGTTATCGCTATTTCTCGGGAAGTAATTGAGGGATCTTTCTCAAATTTAATATGTAGGTTTCCCTTGATCCCTCGTTGTGTATGTTATATTTTGAGGCTGATCATAAAAGCAAAATGGATTAAAAGAAGAACTAAACAGATCTTTGTCATATTGCATTGATCGATTCTATTTCTTTCACATTAAGTACTGTACTAGTAAATATGTGAAATGACAAACTCACTTTGAAGGTTGGCTTTCATACACATCAGTATTAAGTTTAGATCAAAAGTTATCTCAAGGTGCATTTACTGTTAACATGACTCGATAAAACAGATTAGAGGAAAGAAGAGAAAAGATCGAACTGACAAATAACTAATGAAGATGGTACAAAGGTGGGCGCCAAGATCCCTCTGGGATCTCTTGTATAGACTCTGATGTCTTTTAACCCACCTTACCCTTTTTGACGTTATATATATATATCACATATTCCATATCATCTATTTGTTATCTCTTGTATTATTTCAACCCCCTTTTCATTTTTTATTATTTAAACATACATTGCGAATGCTTTTAAAATGAACCATTTTATCTGATTTTATCTTCGCTACTGACATGTTTGTTAAAAATAAATAAGATAAATAAATAAATCACCATGACCCTAAATGACCACAGCCGTCGATGGGCCGTTAAACATAAACAAACAAACAAACAATACATAACATAACAACACAGGACAATGTCAAGGTCACTTGACTGTACAACACAATACGTAGGTAGGCTACGTGCATATACATGAACATGTAATATATGAACAAAGTACACTGGGTTACATACATGTATGGTGATAGCAGCACACCTAGTTCAGGCTATCATATAGCTTATACGTTTCCTAAATATGATTAATAGTTAAAAGTTTCAGGAACGAAATGTTGATATTTCAGTGAAATGCTGATTTGAACCTATAAAAGTGCTGTTATGGAAGTTATTGTTAAGTACAAAATGAACTGTTTATGTTTCTAACAGCCTTATTAATGTTTTAGAGACTTGTTTATTACTTATATACATACAGAATTACCAACAGATGCAAGAAACTGGATGTGTGTGTTTATATCACGAAATCGTATAGCCTGGGATCTCCACAACATGAATTGTTCGAAAAAAGCATCATATCTATGCCGGAAACATAAGCAAGGTATTCTTCAGTTTATCATGGTGTCCGAATGTGTTCAGGCACAAAATAAGGTGTTTGGCTAAATAATGCAGAATTACTTATCAATACATTTAAGTATTAGTAAAGGCCAACTTATTCTTCAAAATCATTGAGAAAATGTCCAAAATGAATGTGAAGTGAACCTCAAAATGATGTTGCTTTCTTCCTCGTATTACCATATGGTCTCTTAGCTGACCTAAATAAAATTCCTTATCTAAATGGCATATCCACTTTGTATGCTTATGTCAACAAAGAAAACGTATACATGATAGTTCCCAGAATGCTCATATTCGCACCTTAATATTTGTTAAGCCATTCTAATTTACCATTGTTGTATGTGAATGATGTCCATTTTACTGGTGTTGGACATAATTGTTGTTGCTGCAACCACCATTTAAATTACAAAGCAATATGCGCTTCCTCCTTATTTGAACAATAATGAGATTGTTTTATTAAGCACGGAAACTATTTTTCGCAGTTGTCCCGGTCAGAACATCACCTGTTCAAAAATTGTCACTGAGATTATCATTGTCGGTAATTATATAATTTCACGCTATTATTCATAACAGCGGCGTTATACGTTAGCAAAATCAATACCTGCGAATATTACCAACAATACAGTTTGATAAACGTATCATTATATTTCAGCGCAAAGGACCATGGTTACACTAAATGGTACCACTGTCGATACCGGGGAGCCATCTACTGCCATTGCTTCAGAAATATCCAGGTCTACGGTCACAAATGGTAGCACCCCTAATGTTACAACATTAGAAAATACACGATCTAAGGTCAAAAATGGAAGCTCCGCTGCTGTCGAAACATCAGAGATGTCCAAATCTTCCGTCATAAATTGTAAGTCATCTTCCATCATAACTTCAGTTACATCACTACTGCGTTTACAGGTGTTAGCTATGACCCGTGAAACCAGGAACCACCAGAAACAAAACAGATTAGTAATAACACGATGATATCTGCCATATAATGCTATATTTAAGTAATGCTCGAGATCGAAAGAGTGTATCCGTTGGTATTTTGTCTGATAAACACATAGTTAACACTAATGACAATGAACGGTGATACACATGTGTAAACCTCAAAAAAAAAATTTCAGCAGGAAGAAAAGACTTAGAAAAATGTTAGACCAAGTGGAAACTAAACGCGAGTTCCTGTAAACGAGCTCAAACGTGTAACTAACATTGTATGACGTTTGAGCACAATAAATGGCTGCCAATTACGGCCTTCTGGTGGCTATGATTGATGAGGTTATTTTTTTGTTTATACATACCTCGAGATCATGCCGTCGTGATATGAAGTTAATTAAGGTCAGTTTGGAGACCATTCTTAGATGTGAGAGGGTAAAGTGGGGAACCTAATCACAAATGGTATTGTTTTGACAAAACTACATGTTATTTTTGAAACTTTCTTCACACTTTTGGTTAATTGTGTAACACTTAAGTTACCAAAAATGTAAATGACCGATAACATGAGCATATATTGATAGGCAGGCACCGTGATAATGTTTTATATCGGCTTATTTATGTCAACGATTCTCTATATTTAACGCTTACAGTCACTGTACAGTACCGAAAACGGGACACTTATGGGAGAACGACCCAAGAAACTGTCATTCAAAGCAAAGAAGTACTTTTATGTTTACAGTTTACATTTCATAATACTTTTTCTGACAATTTAACTGTATGTAAGCTTTATTTGCTGCTGATTATCGGTATATGAACAATTTAAAGGTAAGAATAATTACCAAAACAAAACTTTTCCCATTTACGTGCCGTGCGACGCTATTTATTTGGATATCATTTTCAAAAATCTATTTTATCGAAACTTATGCTAGTTTGGAGAGGAAATTAAATCATAACCCTGTTTGACTCTAAAATATTTGAAATATGTCTTCTTTTTTGCTGATATTGATCTTTTATCCCCAAATATTTGCCAAACTCCCGAAGTGTCCCTTTCAGGGTACAGTTACGCCGGTTCAATGGCCTACGTAACCCTGATGGTATTTCGCGTTTTATTTATGGAACCATGCGCCCGAAATATCAACTTTATATGATAAATGAACCAACATTTGGAACTGATAGTTTGGTATAAAGAACCTTGATATTTATCTAAAAAGTGTCCCGATTTGGGTACAGTGACGTTAAATACACATTATAACCATATAAAGTATGTAAACCAGATCGAAGGAAATGGGGGTCGAAGTGAGCGGGTTGGGGGATAGGTATATGGTTACCCTTTTCATACCTTTTTTGATTATTCCCCGCTTTCATTTGGGTTTGTCTGTCTGCCTGTCTGTCTGTCTGTCACGCTTCGTTTCCGTGCACTAACTACACCAAATGTTAACCGATTTTTTCACACATGGTCACATGGTTAAATGCCTTAAGGGCTCTGCCAATTTCGATGACCACTTCCAGCGGACCCCTATTTCGCGGAGTTATGGCCCCTTGAATAATGGAAAACGTAATTATCTTCCGCGCTTCGTTTCCGTGCAATAACTACAACACATATTAACCGATTTTCTTCAAACTTAGCCACTGTGTTAAATGCCTTAAGGGCTCTGCGCCAAGTTTGATGATCACTGTCAGCGGACTTTATTTGGCGGAGTTATGGCCCCTTAAATAACGAAAAACGTAATTATCTGCCGTTTATGTGCATTACTTCTCGCAAATATTATCCGATTGTCTTCAAACTTTGACAACCACTTAATTTCGGACTCCATTTGGCAGAGTTATGGCTCCTTGATTAACGTAAAACGTCATTATCAGCAGTTTCCGCTTAATAACTCTTGCAAATATTAGCCAACATTTTTCAAACTTGATAACAATGTTTGTGTTCCTCTTTCTTTCCACCCATCTCGGGCACTCTTTGGTTTTCGTGTGATAATTGCTGTAGTGTTGTTAAGATGTTTCAACCAAATTCACATTATGCACATCCAACTCATGCTAAATTTGCCAACCGATGTGATTTGTGCATATTTACGGATAATCAATGAGGTATATGGGTTTTATTTCTTCAAGTTTCAAGCTATACATTATGTCCCAACAGAACGATACTCACATGTTTAAACCTAATCTCAATAATGTTAACCTACAATATGTCCCGCAAGCGGGGGATATAAATTCCACGAATTAGCTTGTTCATAATTACTTTCTTATCTGACACAAAAGCGGCACAACAGTTATCTTTTATTCAAACATGCATCCACCTTTCAGATATATTGTGTGATTTTAGTCCCCCATGTCGTCGAAGAAACCGACATGAAATCAACGTGGCGCCGTTGAAAGATTGGTAAAAAACTTAATTTTCGCGAATATTCTATAAAATATAGCACCATCTTTATTTCTTTTAAATATCTGCTTGATATTCGGGTGGCGTACTTGCCTTTCACCAAGACAGTCGGGGATCTGTTCCCCGATTGGACCTAAGAGGTATGAAGTCACATGCCCGACCATGTGGGGTTTCCCCCACAGTAACACCCCGTGTGCTAACATCCGGGCCAACACGAGTGATTAATATAAGTTGTAAAACCTTGTTTCACAAGAATGACGCTGAATTATATGTGTCGCCTGTCCCGCTTTGTCAATATAATAAGCATTTCACATAATACTTAGGATATATTTAAAGATAATTGAAATTAAAGGTCATATCCCAATGTGATAACCTAATAGGTATTTGCTCCAATATACATGAAAAGTAATTTTGAAGTTAATCGGACAAAATTATAAAATGTTGTAAGTGATTTCTGAAATTGCTAAAAAGCCCTAAGTTTGAGTCCATAAATGTGAGGGTTTTCCACTCAAAATTGGGGAAATCCATGAAATGTTAGGAAAGAGTGTAGTGCATTCAGCTATGATACACCTACAGAGTATGACCCAAGTACATAAGGAAACGGACCTAAACGCAAAATCATAACATGCTCTACTACCCATGATACTTGTATGATTGGGGTTTGGTTGGTCTAGCTCTTATACTTTGTCAGAAAGAGCCTAATATGCAAGAGCTAAACGCAAAACCTTAACGTTGAGTTTTTTTCTAAGTCCAGAAATTTGAGGCTTTTACCAAAACAAAATGCAGAAATCAATGAAATGTTTTTAGTGCAGTAGGCTCCACTACCCATGATACTTGTATGATTGAGGTTTGGTTGGTCTAGCTCTTATACTTTGTCAGAAAAAGCCTAATATGCAAGAGCTAAACGCAAAACCTTAACGTTGAGTTTTTTCTAAGTCCAGAAATTTGAGGATTTTACCAAAACAAAATGCAGAAATCAATGAAATGTTTTTAGTACAGTAGGCTCCACTACCCATGCTACATCTATGATCGAGGTTTTGTTGGTGTAGCTTTTGTCAGAAACAGAGCTAAACGCAAAACCTTAACATTGTTGACGCCGCCGTCGCCGTCGGAAAAGCAGCGCCTATGTGTCTTTCCGGCATCCGTCGTAGGCGACACAATAATTATTATTAAATAAATAAAGTTTATATTTAACATTTTGTGCAATAGTTCCCCTTACAAAACACTAAAACCTATTGGACTCAATTTCGAAATATATGTCAAATGGAAACGAATTAGGCAAGTCTCTTTCTACATAACAAGACGTCTATTTTTATGAAATACTTTGTATATTAATACCTATAACATATCTGTACGTAATTATATTCACGCGATTCAACGTAAATACATAGGCTGTTAGTTCTATCCCAAGGCCGGGACATACCAAAGTCCTTAACAATTCTAGATGTTATTCCCTGCTTAACGTTCAGCAATTAGGGGAATGGCAACAACTGGTTCATCCGTTGTAAGTATAATGTGACCGAGCGTAATGCTGTGCTGGTTGCCTTCGGCATGGTATTTCAGTGAGATAGCACTATCAAGTCGGAATCAGATCCGTGCTATTACACGGAGGCAAGCACACCAACATACCCTGTCTCCTTCATACACACACGCAAGCACACATGCACTGCACATATGGAGGCACGTCCTTAAATTACCTTAGCTGTTAATAGGAAATTAAACAAACCAATTACTGCGTCCAAACTGAAATGGTAAATTATGCAATATTCGTTTTGAAATTGATTATTTGTCATTGCATTAAAACCATTCTCTCTTTCTTTTTACCACTCTATGTCAATGCTATTTTATAACCCTACCAATTTTACATTTTGTTCATTTCAACTATGAATGCCATGACCTACTTATTGAAGTCATCAGTATTTTGACGTCATGATTGTAACATAGGATAGTTCCATTCATAAATCAAACATAACACCTACATTTATCTGAAACAAACGCTAAATGTTGATGTCAGATTAAATTGTTTAACAGTCTAAACTATTTCTAAATGTAAAAATAGCATTCAAAAGCGTTTTATCCAAATGAATGCCAACAAACTATATTGACATGGAAAATATACAAACAAATTTAGTCAGGTGAACGATTGTTCTTAAGCTTTTTACTGCGGCTTTTAAAAAGAAGATTACGGTTACGGATATATAAATATACGACATTAAGTGTTGTAGAAGTTATATTGAACTGGAGGTGTCATCATTTGGATCGCGTTATACCGATTGTACTTTGCTACAATTGTCAACACACCTTAAAACGACCGGAAATACGATTTAGTTCACCGGAAATGTAACCTTGAGTTATTAAACACGGTAACGCTGTAGCGATGATAATAACATATCATAATAATAAAGGCAGGGTTGTTCTGCCGTTAATTTTGTTTTTTAATTAAATAATAAGCAAATTAATACAACAACAAAGAAAAATTATCCTTGGCCACGACAAAGAAAGATTACCTAGATATATTTAGGTTTAACCCAGCGATCGGGAATCTCTAGACATTAATTAGCTATTCGTAAACGTTATGTGTACTGTGATACCCTGATATTTTTGTTTCTGTATCTTCATTTTAGATATGTGGATATATTTTGCTGGAGGTGCTGGGTTGCTCATTATAGCCTTCATCGTCGTCCTCGTCATTGTTATCATCCTTTTAATAAGGTATACAGTGTTGAACATGTAAAAGGTGAATTTGTATAACATTCCGTTGTGTTTTCCACTTAGTTCGATTCATGTTGTATCATGCTGTCCTGTGTATGAAGATGAATGAAATTTAGTAATTACACCACACAGAAAGATTCATTCAACGATTAACTTCCTCACTTGATTAAATCTGCGGAATTTTTCAACTGAAAGAATAACATTGACTCGTGTTTGTAAGTTCAACAATTCAAAAAGTATAATTAATAATTTAAAAGAACTATTTCGAAATAAACTTAGGAAAAAAAAGATATATATGTATATTTCAGTTACCCCGACCGATCCTAGCTTTTAACTTCAAATCTAACAATTGTATCTCACACGAATGCACTTAATGCGTCGAAATTCGTAAGCGTCTTTACGACACCTCTCTTTTTATAGTGAGCTATCAAATCTAAATTTACATCTCATATTGTTATTAAAGTGACCTTAATTATGATAAAAAAAGGAATTCAACTGTTCTTAAAACTATGTTTGGTGATTTTGGAACTTTCTTAAACAAGCTCCCCTTCCCTTAAAAATACATAAATCCCTACCTATGTACGATATTATTTGTAAGCTATGTTACCTTAAACATACGTATTTAGTTTGGCTTATGTTGTAGAATACGCCGGGAAGTGACCAAACAAACCACAGAGAACATACCTTTAGACACACGGAGACATGACCACACAGATATTGCATTGACATCAAATCAAAACGAAACCAGTAGTCATGCCATGTGTAGCAATAGGAACCAATATGAAAGTGTTGAGTCTGTCAGGTTTAACCCTGTGCCTCGTTGTAGTGGTACTAACATGTTTGGTACAAGACGTGACGGAAGTAAAGTGTTAGCAAAGGTGCACTCCTGTAGCGACCTGACAGGAAGTCATCACTACAGCGATGTCTCAAACCCTCGCGACGTTCAAGCTCCCCATAAAGATTTTGATACACAAACGCGTAGCAGACGATTAAGTCACGATGAACAGACAGGTCAAAGTGGCATGGCTAGAGGTGACACCTCGGACAGTAACGGGAATGGAAATTTTAACAATTTACATCCGACACTTTCTAGAAACACTCGACAAACTGATGACTTCAATATCCATGCATTTGAGAGTTCTACTGACGGATGGTACCAAAAACTTCCCAAACCAGGACACAAGTACAGGGTTCAAGATACAAGTTCCTATGACAGATGCCCCGGTTTATCATTCGATAAAGGGTCAAAGGGCAACGGAAATGACTCGTAATTCATATTTTGATACACAGATACAACTATTATGTTCATATCTTCGTAAATAAACTGATTGTTTTTAGTTACTATGTAAATACCGCTCTGTAGTTTTATAAAGTCATCGTAAACAACATTGTACATATGAATTTTAACATAGTTAACATGCCATGTTATGCTAAAAGATGTTTTGTCAGGATGAATACCATTAGCCGATATATACATCAAAGTCTAGGTTTTCATTCATGATATTTGAAAAAAACCGAAAAATTCGGTTATAGTTCCAATGTCAATAAAAGAATCGGATGCATATTATTCTTAATATATATAATGGTATACTACCTGTATTAAAGTTAAGTAAAGACATTCTGTAGTACTGTCCAGTATAAAAAGAACATAAAACAATCCAGATGAATTTGTGAAAATAATGATGTTACCGATGAAGGGCGAAAATGTGATTGGGCGAAAGTTTCCCGGCCTTGCATTAGTTGTCAAATGGAACTCATACCATAAATGATGTAATTAATATATAGATGTACATATTTCAAAGTGACAGTAATTATATATGTGATAGTGTCTTAAGTGTTATTGTCATCATTTAAATGTGTCCATGAATTACTGTATATTGCTATATTTTATCATATGTAGAGTTTTCATGGATATATTCTGACAGTGTTGCCGGATACAAAGTAACATTATATACTACTCAAGCAACACCCACTGTTATGACTAGCCTACAAAAAAATCCGTAGGTTTTATGTGTAGGCAGACAGGCAACGTCAACCGGTTACAGAGATATTTTCAACGTACGTATATACAGGCGGTAGTGCATAAATGTACAGCGTTTTATAAGAACATGGTCCATATTAATATTTTTTGATGATTATTCACGAGAAAATTGAATTGATATTACCATAATCAAAACCTATCTAATACGATTTTTATCTGAATTATAATATATTTGATTCTATTTTTATCACACTAGAATAAAGCTGATTACAAAGGAATTTGTAATGACATTTAATTATGTATCATACAAAATGTTTCAACATGCTTTGGATAAATGCATTTGCTTTATACGTTTATATGATTAATAAAATTATATTATGCGCCTGATATGGTCTTGATCATTCTTCATTAAAACGGAAATCAAACTATTGAAAGCACTCAGAGATGGTTATATGAGGGTGAAAAAAGGAATAAATGAATTGGTGCATCAGCCAGAAATGGCGTGAAAATAGGAATGTTCTTTTACAGTAGAAATTACTGAATAGCAACACTACTCGTCTAGAGGACGTTTACCTGCTGGTATCGAACTATATTTCCCTACATAGTGAGACAATTACGTCCAGTACAAAGTATTAAAAAATCGGAATTTGAACAACATTCTCATAAAAAACATCGCCCTTCGTATTAACAGAACTTTATTGTTTTGCCACCTGATCTTGATTTGGATACCAGGTCAGGTCGGTATAAACGGAAATGAAAAGGTACATGTAGATAAAGCATCTAAAGCAGCCCATAACCTACAACCAAAAGATATTAAACTGCCTTTTTCTGATTTAAACCTTCTTTAACAAATTTGATTAAAACAAATCGGCAAAATGAATGATCTGAAGAATTAAACAGCAAGTTATTTGCAATTAAGCCTAATGTGGGTTTATGTGCAAAAAGTAGAGCAGACTGCAGAGAGGAAATTGTCTTCTCGCGACTCCGCATAGGCCATACACCACACATGGTTACATTTTGCGCAAGGAAGACCAGCCTTATTGTCATGCATGCGATCAACAATTTACAGTCAAGCACTTTATGATTGAATGCGCTGATTTCAAACAAATACGTGACAGTTTTTATGATTACCGTCTATGAAAAGATTATTCGATACAGTTTCTGTGCAATTAATATATGACTATCTACACTCTATTGATCTGTACAATAAAAGATGATATATGGTGCAGCCAATTTGTTCGATATTGATGTATTCTTTTTAACACTTAACATATTTTAAGCTAGTAAGTCTTGGTTTGATGTGTTTATTTTCGTGAATGTCTCTTTTTAAAGTATTGTTTGCCCTAAATGACTTGCATAGTCGATGGACCGATACAAAAACAAAACAAAACAAATAGATGACTGGGTAGGTGACTGCTGAAGGAATAATCAAGTGATTGTTTCCATTATCACATAAGAGTGAACACATAAATGCGCGTGATTGAGATTGCCTCACAATCTACTCTGAACCAGATCTTCGATGATTTGTTAACTAGTTCCGAATACATAACTGTGAGTCCGTTTAGCGATTTAAGCGGAATAATAATCCAAGACGTTCTAATAGCAATAATAGTGTTCGATCGTCGGTCAAACATTTGACCTCGCGAGCATTTTGCAATTGAGACTCCCGTTCAAATTTCATAAATATAAAATGTATATAACGCCGACACCATATCGCTGTAAACTTGATTGTCCTTAGAAAATGTCCATGCGGCTTTCGGACCACAACTCATGAGAAAAAGAAGACGAGATTCCAGAGGGACCATTAACGCCCGTCATCGCAAGATATCCTCAATTCTTTTCACGTTTGATATTTTCTCATTATTTCTCTTCTTTTCTCCTATCTGTTGGATCTATAACCTTGTCAACTGTAAATGCACATTGGGGCAAAATTTGATTACAATTTAATGCAACTGATTTTGGGTTTCTATCAAAGTAAGGTCATGTTTTCTTCTTCTAATAATAATAATAGACTTTATGTATACTCGATAATAACATGTTGAGTCACAGACTCTTCTCACACATGGCCGAGAACATATTTTCAAGTATGTACAACATGGATAATACGTTATAAATATAAGAGATAATGCGAAACACATACATTATAAAGATATATTGTATACATATATAAAGCTATACTGCTTTTCAAATGAGTTATTAATTATATAACTACATTTCATTACAACACATATGTCAACCACACTGTTATAGTAACACACGCTGCTGAAACATAATTACATATCGTAGTATATTGCTTATTGGGAAAGTCGTAATGTCCAGATCAGGCCGAAAGAGATTTTTTTTTTCCTTTATACTAGTAGTTTAAAATCGTTTCTGCAGTTGGTTGTAAATACTGCAAGTGATTTGGAGGATTTGGTTTGAGTGGATAGGCTGTTCCAAAGATTATATGCCACTCTTTCGGGAAGAGGCAACCAATTTAACTTTTTAAATAAATGTTCAGATGGTGAAGAAAAATCTGCATCAAGAATGGATCTGGCAATTGTCTTTTGAATTCGTTGGAGTTTATGAATACTTTTGGTTGTACAGTGGCCCCATATATTAGAGCAGTAATTATAATCAAAGTATCAAAACATAAAACAGTTATAGTAAGTGATTCTGGACGGTATGGGTAAAAACATTTTAATACTGTTAAGATGGTGTAGTTTCAAAAACAACTTTCTTCATAAGTTCTCGAACTTGCATATCCCACGACAGATGTTCATCAATGCACACTCCAAGAAACTTTTTCTGATTTTACATTTTCCAGAGTGGTATCATTAAAAATAGCGTTAAATTTGTTAGCACATGCTTTCCTTTTCTGTCTTGTACAAATTAACATAGCTTTTGTTTTCTCCGCATTTAAAACCATTTTATTTTCCTTGCACCAAGTCGAGACATTCACCAAATCGTCATTTAAGGCCGTTTCAATTTTAGAAATATCCTTGTCAGCTTTATGCATTGACGTATCATCTGCGTATAGGTGCATATCACATGAGTTGACATATAAGGGTAAATCATTCACATATAGGACAAATAAGAGTGGTCCCGCTATTGATCCCTGAGGTACACCTGTCTCTACACCTGCCGGTTCGCTAAAACTACTTTTGAATGAAACCTTTTGATNAAAGTAGTATTTTGTGATCAACAAGATCAAAAGCTTTTCTAAAATCAATGTAGACAACGCCCAACATATTGCCTTGTTATTTTATAGGAATAGCAATATTAAACTTGAACAAGAAGCCAAATGGGCCTGTATCGCTCACCTGGTATTTTTCTCACACTTATTACCTTAAAGTGGACTAGAATAAAGCTACATGCAAAATAACAGTATTTATCATTCGAAAGAACATGTTAAGGATTTAAACAAATTTGACCCCTGTGACTTTGAAAGTTGAACAAGGTCATTACATTGAACAAACTTTATAGCCTTTCATCTCAGCATTCAACTTGACAAAGTTCACCACCCTAGACCTTCTGTTTATTTAGATTAGGTAATTTAAAGATTTATACACATTCGACCAAACGTTGTTTGAATAATTGTCAAGGTCATTCAAACGATAACAAATTGATAGCTCTTTTTGAGGAGATTAAAGGAGAACGGGGAGTATTGAAAGAATTCTATGGAGAGGATTAATGACACGGGAGTATTCTGTAGAGTTGTGTGGAGTCTAGTAGAGCGGTTTGTAGTGTGTAGAGTATTAGTTAGTTGAATTAATTGAATTAGTGTTAACTTCAGTTGTTATTTAGTTAAAATACTGTCGAGTGACATTTCCGGACTTTTAGTAAAGTTGTCTTAACTATATGTATTAAAAGGAATATCAGTCTTCTTCATCTTATCTTAAATTGGATTATTTCAAAGTGCTTTGCTTCGGTTATAAATTTTCCTCCTGTAGACACTTTAAGGTAATTTATACACTTGAACTTTTGGCAGGTAGATTGATTAAATTCCTGTTAATAAGTTAACCTTATGAAAACTTATATGTTGTGTTTTATCTTTTTGCATTTGTCAGACCGACTGAACGACTTGACCTTTTATTAAACATATAGAAATACACTATTACATTAATAACAAATTGGTGTGGGATGCCTAAAAACGTAATAATTATCTAAAAAGAACACCACTTTCAAATAACTTCTTCTGTTAACCAAAAGACCCAGGTTGATGATATTTTGCCAGTATTCAAGATCACAGGGGTCAAATAAAAAAACTGTGCGGATTGTTCTATTTAATGATCTGCACTTATTTTCAAGGTACCAGGGGCAAAACGTTTTTTAAACTTTTAAAATGCTTCCTCTGCAAAAAACCCAAACAGTATGAGGTTGTGCTATTTTGCCAGTAGCATGCTTCAGGTAAAGAACTATCAATTTTTTTATTGTTTGAATGACCTTGACATTTATTCAAGTCACGCTTGATCAAATGTGTATAAATCTTTAAATTACCTAATCTAAATAAACAGAAGGTCTAGGGTGGTAATCTTTGTCAAGTTGCATGCTGAGGTGAAAAACAATAAAGTTTGTTCAACGTAATGACCTTGTTCAACTTTCAAGGTTTTTTAAGGTTGCAAGTGTGAGATTAGTAGCAGGTGAACGGTACAGGCCCGTTAGCCCTCTTGTTCAAGTTTAATATTGCTATTTCTATAAAAGAAAACATGACCTTACTTTGATAGAAACCCAAAATCATTTGCATTAAATTGTAATCAAAATTAACACCAAGGTGCATTTACTGTTGACAAGGTTATATATCCAAGAGATAGGTGAAAGATGAGAAATGATGAGAAAATATCAAACGTTCAAAGAACTATGGATATCTTGCGATGACGGGCGTTATGGCCCCTCTGGGATCTCGTCTTGAGTTGTGGTCCTGAAGCTGCATGGACATTTTCTAAGGACAATCAAATTGGCAAGTTTACAGCGATATGGTGTCGGTGTTTTATACATTATATTTATATATATTTCCTGAGATTTTAACGGGAGTCTCTATTGCAAAATACTCGCGAGTTCAAATGTTGGACCGGCGAGAGAACACTATTATTGCTATTAGAACGGCTTGGATTATTATTCCGCTTAAATCGCTAAAAGGACTCACATTTATGTATTCGAAACTAGTTAACAAATCATCGAAGATCTGGTTCAGAGTTAATTGTGAGGCAATCTCAATCACACGCATTTATGTGTTCATGTGATAATGGGAGTACAACCACTTGATTATTCCTTCAGCAGTCACCTACCCAGTCATCTTTTTGTTTTGTTTTTGTTTTTGTATTGTTTAACGGACCATCGACTATGTGAGTCATTTAGGGCAAACAATACTTTAAAAAGAGACATTCACGAAAATAAACACATCAAACCAAGACTTAATAGCTTAAAATATGTTAAGTGTTCCAAAATTCCATCAATATCGAACGAATTGGCTACACAATATATCATCTTTTATTGTAAAGATCAATAGAGTGTAGATAGTCATATATTAATTGCACAGAATCTGTATCGAATAATCTTTTCATAGACGGTACATCATAAAATCTGTCACGTATTTGTTTGAAATCAGCGCATTCAATCATAAAGTGCTTGACTGTAAATTGTTGATCGCATGCATGACAAAATAAGGCTGGTCTTCCTTGCGCGAAATGTAACCATGTGTGATGTATAGCCTATGCGGAGTCGCGAGAAGACAATTTCCTCTCTGCAGTCTGCTCTACTTGTTGCACATAACCCACATTAGTTTGAATTGCAATTAACGTGCTCTTTAATTCTTCAGACCATTCCATTTGCCGATTCGTTTTAATCAAATTTGTTATAGAAGGTTTAAAATCAGAAAAGGCAGTTTAATATCTTTTGGTTAAAGGTAATTGGCTGCCTTAGCAGCTTTATCTACATGTACTTTCTCATTTCCGTTTATACCGACATGACCTGGTATCCAAATCAAGATCTGGTGGCAAAACAATCAAGTTCTGTTAATACGAAGGGCGATGTTTTGTATGAGAATGTTATTCAAATTCCGATGTTTTAATACTTTGTACTGGACGTAATTGTCTCACTATGTAGGGAAACATAGTTCGATACCAGCAGGTAAACGTCCTCTAGAGGTTTAGCTGTAATATTTAATAAAAGGTCAGTCGCTAGACTTTTATCCCGACCTAATGCAAAAAAATGAATCCCGCCACAAGACTATCTTGTTCGAGTAGTGTTGCTATTCATTAATTTCTACCGTAAAAGAAAATTCCTATTTTTCCCGCCATTTCTGACTGATGCACCACTTCATTTATGCCTTTTTTTCACTCTCATATAACCATCTCTGAGTGCTTTCAATAGTTTGATTTCCGTTTTAATGAAAAATGATCAAGACCATATCAGGCGCATACTATAAATTTTATTAATAATATCAGCGTTTAAAGCAAATGCATTTATTCAAAGCATGTTGAAACATTTTGTATGATTCATAACTGAATGTAATTACAAATTGCTTTATAATTAGCTTTATTCTCGTGTGATAAAAATAGAATCAAATATATAATAATTCAGATACAAATATTTCTTTTACCACGATAGGTTTTGATTATGGTAATATCGATTCAATTTTCTCGTGAATAATCAGCAAATATATATTATGGACCATGTTCTTAAAAAACGCTGTACGCTGCACTACCGCCTGTAAATACGTAGGTTGAAAATATCCATGTAACCGGTTGACGTTGTCTGTCTGCCTACACATAAAACCTGCGAACTTTTTGTCGGCTAGTCATAACAGTGGGTGTTGCCTGAGTAGTATATAATGTTACTTTGTGTAGTCTAGTCATAACAGTGGGTGATGCCTGAGTAGTATATAATGTTCCTTTGTGTCGACTAGTCATACCAGTGGGTGTTGCATGAGTAGTATATAATGTTACTGTGTGTAGGCTAGTCATAACAGTGGGTGTTGCTTGATTAGTATATAATGTTACTTTGTGTCGGCCAGTCATACCAGTGGGTGTTGCTTGAGTAGTATCTAATGTTACTTTGTGTAGATTAGTCATAACAGTGGGTGTTGCTTGAGTAGTATATAATGTTACTTTGTGTAGATTAGTCATACCAGTGGGTGTTGCTTGAGTAGTATATAATGTTACTTTGTTTAGACTAGTCTTAACAGTGGGGGTTGCTTGAGTAGTATATAATGTTACTTTGTGTAGTCTAGTCATAACAGTGGGTGATGCCTGAGTAGTATATAATGTTACTTTGTTTAGACTAGTCTTAACAGTGGGGGTTGCTTGAGTAGTATATAATGTTACTTTGTGTGGATTAGTCATACCAGTGGGTGTTGCTTGAGTAGTATATAATGTTCCTTTGTGTAGGCTAGTCATAACAGTGGGTGATGCCTGAGTAGTATATAATGTTACTTTGTTTAGACTAGTCATAACAGTGGGTGTTGCCTGAGAAGAATATAATGTTACTTTGTGTAGACTAGTCATTACAGTGGGTGTTGCTTGAGTAGGATATAATGTTACTTTGTGTACACTAGTCATAACAGTGGGTGTTGCCTTAGTAGTATACAACGTTACTTTGTGTAGGCTAGTCATAACAGTGGGCGTTGCCTTAATTGTATATAACGTTACATTGTGTAGACTAGTCATA